>NC_068365.1:23310475-23421018 GCF_020536995.1 Dreissena polymorpha | reverse complement strand
CACAACAGTGTTGTTGTTTGTTTGTTTGAAACATAGTTAGGAATTGAGGGGATTCCGGTCTTGGGGAGATATTTTACGCATGTTTTATAGGAAAAAAATTGGACCGGACAATTTGTCCGGTTTAGAGAGGATTCCGGTATAGAGAGGATCCGGTTTAGAGGGTTTCTACGGTATTTATATGTGACCGTTCGTCTACATGTCTGATACTAATAAATATTTGGTGAGCTTATTTATTACTGTATAGTGGAATATCAATTTGGATTAAGGTTGCTACCATGTTATTTATGCATAACAAGCTGTATTTGGAAATAATCGCCGACATCAATAAGTATGATAATGGCAGTTTATGTTTGTACTTAAACGTGTCCAATAATCATATTAGCCCTTTTGTATCAGAATATTGCGAGGGTGGACTATTTCGAAACACAATCAAATGTGTCCCCACATATAGGCCATATCAAAGACGACATTACGTTATTTAAACAATTTCTTAATAATTCAAATGATTACCTTTTCAAATGATAATGTGTTCTCAAGCTAATCTCTTTTGGACAAAAGTTCGCAAAGAGAGAAAGTGAAAGAAAATAAAATTCGTTTTCATTTTTAAATGTGGGATTTGTATGTTTGCTTTATGGTTTTAATGTCAGGTTAATACGATTTGAACCGAAATTAATCCTTTTATAAAATCAGTCTGTAATTGTTAATATAATAACAAATAATTGTGTTCGTTTCTTAAGTCTGAAAACGCTGGTTTGCAAATCATTATTGCAATCCTTTGATTAATTTTACATTTGTATTTGGAAATAAAGTAGCAATTTAAAAATCATTTAATATTATTCCTTTGACATAACAAATACGTTTCTACAATCCATTCCTGAACAACATAATACTATTTAATGCGTGCAATTCATTTTTAAAAGTTATATAGGAACTTATTGATGAAACGTAATTGTATTTTTATATAAAAGAGCGATTTATTTATCATTTATTGTTATCACTTTGATTTTTTTTAAACATTATTTTACAATAAAAGAACATATCGTGCGATCAATTCATTTTCAAGAAGTTATAAAAGAACGTCTCGCTGAAAAGTAAAACAGTACATAAATTATGTGGTAAAAAAATAATCAAATGTAAATACTAATATGTAAATACGATTACACATTTTATAATGGTAGGGTTGGTGGTTGCAGCGTGGGGGGTTGCGGTAGATGTAGTGAGGGTTGTGGTGGCAAACAGTGTTCAATAAATAGCAAATATCGAAAGATAAAATGATAACTGTTTGATATAATTTTCATATAATGATATGATTTAAACATAATAAGAAATGTCGTACAGAGCATGAATTAATGACTGAGGAGAGGCAGACTTTACATCGACGGATATAAAAAAAACTTTGAAGAACATACGTCTGCAGTTAGTAAGACACGGGGTTATTATGTATGTGAATATACTTTATCATATAAAAGGTTTATATATTAAATGCCGATTTTAAGGAATTTTAATTATCTCCCCATGTGGTATTCCAGTGGGCATATTTGTACTTATACATCCTATATTGGCCCAGCTTACAATTTCAAATCACTATAGTTTCTTTCAACATTAAATGTTTTAACGTTAAAAGTGTGTTTGAGAAAATGTTAATGCATTTTTACATTAACTATTAAATTGCTGGCTTCAGGTAGCTCCAAACCGATTTTAATCCCAAAAGCTTTGAATGAACCGCTCCAATACCGTGTACAAAATTTTGTTTGCTTTATATTTTTCGTTGGTGATTTATTGTAAAAACTGGATAAGAACAAATATTGCTCTCCCTATATCCTTTTAAAAATACTTTATAAATCAAGAAACTTCATTTTATCGTTGTTTGTAAGCTAAGCTTTGACGAGAATTAACTACAAATGGTTGCAAGTATTTTATCGATATGATTTCAATAAGATATATTTTTTCTGTTTAAGAACTATTTGTTAAGGTGGTCTTGTTGTAGCGATAGTATTGATTTAGAAGAACAAATCCTCAGTTTCAAAAGCTCAATCAGTTTTTTGCTCTCTTTTTCTGTATCGTAGTCTTGAAACAAATACTTTTTTTCTAAAAAAAATCTACGAATAGTGTGAAGTTTATGAACTAAATAATTCTGAACTTACATAAGAAAAGTCTTTATTAAAGCATAACGCAAAACATATCCTATAACACAATATTTTATTTCGATGTTCAATGGTCAAAAATGATATTAAGTCTTTTGAGCGTTGGTTTCATAATTGAAAGAAACTACGCAATTAAAAGATTACAATAATCCGTATATTATTATTCTGAATACCTTGAACAATATTTTCAATTGAATGCCTTAACGCAATTTGTTGTAGTAGCTGTATGCCATTATTGTCGCAATACGGAGTAAATGTACATACCAATTTAGCCATACACTACTTTCCCTATATGGTAACTACATTATGAAGCCCTGTTGTAGAATTTGTAATGTTGTGTCAATATTAAGATTAAATTATATTACTGTATATATAACACATGGTGTAGAAATATGATATCCTTGGAAAAAACTAATCCCAACAAAAAAGCCCGAAAAGGTCGTAACGTATAGAGAAAGGTAATTCATACAGTGAACAATGTTTTCACCGCAACTTGTCGTCTATCTTTCTTAAACGTTGAACACTATCTGTGTTCTACCGTTTGGGATTACGAGTATGATAGACGTTTAATGTAACTTTCGTGATAGTAATTTTGTTTTATTGGCATAGTATACTGAATTTCCTAAAATATCTATTGTTTTCCTCTTTATCATTATCATGACTCAACACTTATATCAGTGTTTGATTCTTAATAATAGTTTAACCTCAAAATCTGAGAACTGTTCCTGAAAAAAAGTTGAGTGGCATTTTTTAGGCATGGCTTCTTTGTAAGTTTTTGGTATCTACATGCCCTCTAATGAAAATCTAGAGGGGATGTCATCTTCTCAGGTGCTTGACATCCTTTTAATTAGGTCAAAGGTCAATGGGTACAGTTTTAATTGTTTAGGAGATGAAATACATCTCATTGTTATTTATAACCAAAATTGAAATTTAAGTTTAAGGCATAATTTGTCGGAAAATGACCTGCTTGGATCTAATTAAAATTTTAGCTATTCTAGTGTTCACTTATATAGGTCAAACGGTAATTTAGTGCACTTTTATGCCAAAATAAACATGACAACTGGCACAATGGAATAGTGTTTGCTAATTTTTGTAATGCAATAACATATTTGTAAAGTGAAAAGTTAATTAAAAGGATCCATTATATAATATATATATATATATATATATATATATATATATATTATATATATAGAGAGAGAGAGAGAGAGAGAGAGGAGAGAGAGAGAGAGAGAGAGAGAGAGAGAGAAGGAGAGAGAGAGAGAGAGAGAGAGAGAGGAGAGAGAGAGAGAGGAGAGAGAGAGAGATTATGATATATTATTAGATTATATATAAAATATGTAGTATTTATATATAAAATGTCTGCATTCATTATTTCGGTTCCTTATCTAAAAGTCTTAAAAAGCATTTTTGACTTGATGTATATATTACCAACATCCGTACAAGCTTAATTGTAATCTTCATTACTTGTGTTTGCATATCTTTAACATCAAAAACCCACGTTAAAGGCATATCATGACTGTCGTAGGCGTTATATCTATTTAGTTATTTTTTCATCAAACATTTAGTTTTTTCTACTATTTTAGAATCGGATCTACCTAATAAATATACGCGAAATATCAAAGGGTAGTGTTAACATATTACAGCGGGTATTTGTGATATGTTGTTAAATAGAGACAAGCTATTATATGCAATTAGCGTATTTAAATGAACATTTACGAATTTGGATCAAACCGCTGCGATGGTATTTCTTGTTAAGCTACTTTTGTATATCCCTAGTGGGTTATTATTCAGTTGACCGATATTGAAACGCAGTAGCATCTTTATCCGAAATGAACCAGATGCAATAAGTGTATTTAAATGACCATTTACGTGACCATTAAGATCAAACCAATGCGATGGTATTTCTTGATAAGCTGCTTTTGTGGGTGACCGACGGCCGATTTTGTATCGCAGTAGCATCTTTTACCGAAATGGACCAGATTTCCGATTGAACCTGAACAATTAATGTGAGATTGAGATAGCAATTGTATTCATGGTCGTACAAAATCAAAGTAATCTTTAAAGATAGAACGTGATTTATGATAAACGAAACACCATCCAGTTCAACCGTGGCGAGTAAATTTGACATTGGCCTAGGGGAAATGTTTGGTATAATAAGAAACTGTTAATATACTTAGCCGGTAATAAGTTTAATCTTTGTAGGTCATTTGAAACTGTCTTTCATGAATCTTATAAATATTCCATGTCGTATACAAAATAGCTTACTGAAAGAAAAGAGCCCTTAACTAAGCATATGGTCGAGTAAACCACGTGTACCGCAATTTTAAAAAAAGATTTTCGTTTTAGCAGATGTGCAATTATTATTTTTTTATACATTTTATTCACAAGCCCAAGCATCCTATTCGAATATGTAATTGACGTGAGAGAATCGCAAGTTATAAATTATCTATATGACTATAGGAAGCACACTGTTCAGTCTTAAAAATGTTTAAATTTTTGTCATTAAAAAAAGTTATGATTGTTCAATAATAACAAGACACATGTTCTGAAAAATAAAGTTGTTACTTGATTTACCAGAAGTGATACATAACAAAAATCAGGCGCGAATAAAAGATTATTGGATACGCGGAAATAATCAACCTTTGCAAACCGATAACAACCCCTTCAAACTGGTCACTATAAAATATAGTAACGTGTTATTGTCAGGGATACAAATTTAAACACGGCCGTGATACTGTGAAAGTCTGTGGCAAAAAGGTCTTTACTTTCGTGCAGTTCTAAGCAGGTTCGGGTTCGCTCTCCGCCCGACATTATAAAATATGTCATCATTTATAAGGCAATCTCTTAAACGGCCAATTTTAAATTTAATCTCACCTTACACCCATTTATGCCTAGCGTCTAGAAAAAAGGCCTTTGCAAACAGCGTAGACCAAGATGAGACGCCGCATGACGCGGCGTCTCATCAGGGTCTGCGCTGTTTGCTAAAAGGAATTTCTGTAAGAAATATTCTAAATATAGAAATAAATATACCAGACATCCCTTATTTTGGGAATAAATCGATCAAATTTAGAAGGATGGGATGAGTCCACTAGGCATAAATGGGTTAATCTGATACAATTAGGACAGCCACTGAAATACGTATGTGCACACATTACAGGTGAACATTTTGGACCAGGACACGTGTCAGTTGTGTAAATGTTATCCTAAATAGGAATGAAATACTGTTGAAAACGGTAAAATATCTTACAAATGAAAAACAAAACAAAAACAATCAAAAGAACAAATGCCTTTTGTTTATTGCAGACTTCTGCAGAATAGTATTATCGCATGTTTAACGATTAAAACACTCAACGAAAGAGCAATGTACGTGAAACAGAAATATGTAATTATTAGAAACACACTTTAAATTAACTTTACAAATCAATAAAACCGCAGAGTTAATATTAACGCTTAAGAACCTGGCACTTTTAGGGGATTGTACAAATTCTCATCTTAATATAAGCCTTGTTCTGAGAAACTGGGCTTAATGCATTTGCGTAAAGTGTCATCACAGATAAGCCTGTGCAAACCGCACAGGTTAATCAGTGACAACACTTTCCGCCTAAACTTGATTTTCGGTAAGGAGGGACTTCCTTGAAACTAAAAATACCATAAAAGCGGAAAGTGTCGTCGCACATGCATTTTGCCCAATTTTCTCAAAACAAGGCTCAAATATTCTTACTTTAGAAGCTGACTCTCGTGGTGGAAATCTGTCATAGCTCATCTAAGTTTATACACATTCTGTAACTCTTGTAACTGTCCTTAGTAAGGGAATGATACATTGGAACTGATCTTAGTGTCTTCATGCTTGTAACATACTTGGTATTTATAAATTAATAATCGTAATTTTTTTTAAATAAATCTTTTATCACAACAACCATAATTTCATAAATAGGATTCTGGAATTGAGGAGATTATTTATAGATGTTTAATTATAAAGAATATAATGTAATATATGTTTAATTATAGAGAAAATAATGGTTAAAATAACATTATAGAATCTTAATCTAAATATTAACCAAATGATAAGAGAAAGTAATTAAGTTTACATTAAAACGTACCACGGTTATCACGGTGCAAATTAAAACGTGACTGCCTATAGGTATATACATTAAGATGTCAAACAAGATTAGTTATGAAACACAGTCCGAATATACTTATCTTGAAAAGCCATCAAAAATATTCGTTGACATGGTCATATAAGATAATATATGTAAAGCACCTGCCGACCGCTCATTAAATCGGAACATAAGAGAGTCGGTCAACCGACATATTAATAATGGCAAATCAAAAATGTATACAGCCTGTTTGGTCAGTTTGATTTTTCATGGTTCTAAAAATACAATAAAGTAGAGCAGTCACGTTTTCTTGTCGTGGCGGCCATATTGTTCGCCGTGCTGTAAAATTGAATTACACGTACATTAGCCAGCGTTGTTTTAGACAATATTCAACAGAAATAAATCACGATGAAAGGAGAAATGAACTTTGTTTGTTATTATATGTTTTCCACGAACAATTTGTAATTTCGTTAATTCTTAAGAACTTGAACCTGGTCATAAAATGCGCCGCTTCTCAGCAAAGATTCTTCACTCGAATCATACCATGGATCTCCTACTGCTTGCTTTTAATGCTCGGCATTTAATAATGTTATAACTACTTCTGATTTTAGTACAATTTAAATAACTTGGTTTTGATATAACTGTTATCGCTTCTACTTTGTGTACTTGATTTTCTTATGCATAATATATTGCAATTATTACTGCTGCTAATACTACTACACACATTATTCATGATTTTATTGAACAAGGGACCAAACACAAACCATATTTTGATTGAGATAATTTTTGTCTGTAATGAGACTTGTATTTGTTAATCGTACATGTTTTTTTTAGTCTAAGACGACAGAGACATGTATGTATTTACAATGAGAATTAATACCTTGTTATTGACATCAATGTTTGTGCTCATAAAAAACAGATACACGCGGATATCACCCGTTAAACGATAAGGCAAGAGAGATAACTGCGTACTTACATTATATAATATTTTTGAATTACGTCCCTTGATTTGTATTTCTGCTTCTTATTACAATACTTATTGTATGACCCTATGTAATAAGGTTATTTGAATACATAATTTGGAGAAGCATTTTTCTTAAAAATAAGAAGGTACGTTATTAAAGGTCCTTGAAAATGTTGGGCTACCAAAATATTTATCTGGAAGTTTAGCGGGTAAAATGCAAATTTGAAAATTTTTCGTACACTGAACCACTGCATATATATATACATATATAATGAAGTGAAGCGTACGCTTATAAAAAGACTAAAACTCATTTGTGTATTACAGTACCTTATTACATTGTTTTTTAACTTTACAATCTTCATCAACACTGCATATATCTTATACTGCTGATCTAATCATTGGTGAATTACTAGATAAATTGACAAAGAGAACATTGAAGTGAAGAACTTTTCTATCTGGAATTCCTACCTACATTTCGTTGACATCCTTATGAAGTTCATTGAAGCCCAAAGAATAGGCGATTGGCTGTTGAATACTGAAGCTACCGTGGCTAATGGTGTACGACCACACAAACTATGCCCGTTGGGGTCATGTATATCTAGCAGACATAAAAGCATAAAAATATGCAGAACCTGAAGTCTTCAAAAAGTTTATTGAAGGTCGCTTTGTAGTCAGGCTGAAGGAAAAGGCATTCAACGGAGTACCTGTCGACCAAGCTACTGAGTGGATAAACATAAAATGTAAAACGATGAGGTATTATTGAAATAACAAGACAGGACCAGGAAAGAGATAGGTATTGTATTACGTGGTCAGTAAGATCTGAGGTTTCCAATAGTACCATACAATTGTTCAATCAAAATGATGATGACGAATATATTTGAATATTCAAGAATAGAGCAGATGAAACTCGTTCGAGAGTTTCTAGAGAGGAAGAGTGCATTAAGAAAATGATTAAAATGTTTTGTTGTTTGAAAACTGGAATACGAACATTTATGTGCTTATTTCCTGTTTCGTTATGTCGAATGCAAACAAAAACGAAAATACGGTATATTCTGTAAACCAAATCTTGGTTTATGATAGCATTACTGAATCTTTCATTCAAGCGTCAAGAAATACGGAGCTTTTTATAAGTATTTTCGTCTGGTGAATTATTTAAAAAAAACTCAGATTAAAGATCGAAACAGTTATTGAAACAGTTATAGAATCTTGATGGTTTTGTTTTTTATAACAAGCAAGCGGTAAGACAAAATAAAACAATAATTGGGTGAAACACATCATACAACATGATCCGACGAACGTAGCTAACAACGACCCAATGAACTGAAATGAAAACACGCACATTAATATGATTGTATAAGTCATTTCATATGATACAGTACGTACTCAACCCTTCGGTTAAGAGTTGCTTTTACATCCACGAAATAGTATGACTGATTGTATTGACCTTACACTTAAACAAATACGCAAAACAGTTGTAAATATCAGAAAAAATATAGACACAGGGATCCAATGTAAGTCATGATCTACAAATTAAAAAAAGTGAACTTCACTGGCCATTGTCTGCGCAGCCTATGATGTATATGCAGATAATAAAATACTGAATAATATACGTATGTGGTCAGGGAAAAAGATAAAGCTCCTCTTAACGCACATCTCGAGTATGGAAAGGGCGCTATATAACTGTGGTATAAAAAAGAATATCAAAGGTATCAAAAAAGCAACGTCATTAGTAAACAATTTATTGATGAAAGGGCTCTAAAAGCAACGGATATTGAGCGATCTCACGGTCAAAGAACAACTTTTAATGTTTCTTTTATTCATGCAATAATATATAGCGTCAATCAAGGAGAAACGCATAACAAATTAACCTATTTATGCCTAGTGAACTCTCCCATCCTTCTTAATTTGATCAATTTATTTCCAAAATTATGGATGTCTAGTATATTTTTCTGTATTTAGAATATTTCTTACAGAAATTCCTTTAAGCAATCAGCGCAAACCCTGATGAGACGCCGCATCATAAATTATGACAACACGCATCATGCGGCGTCTCATCTGGATCTACGCTGTTTGCCAAATGCTTTATTCTAGACGCTAGGCATAAATGGGTTAATGCAGCAGAGATTTTACTAATTTAGTATAGCTAAACTTGTTCATAATTTTTTTCTTACTTTTTGCTTTGAATTACCTCATTGCTGTTTATTTAAAATGTCTTCGTCATAACTGTTAACAGTTTTGTTTTTTAAACATATCGAAAACTAACACATACAAATCATAGCGGTAGATCAGTATTGGATTTATGAACGTGTGAACATATTTATAAAAAAATAGGAACACTTTATGTTTATGTCATTCACAGACCAGTATACACTCTCAATTTACTTTAATAACCCGTATACATACTTACGCGAATAATCTGCGATTACCGTCTAAATGACATTTTATCATATAAAGCTGCATCCGCTACAGGTTCATATATTTTATATATATGTCTGATATTGTTTGTGCAGAATTGTCATTAAATCCTTATTTAACTAGTGTAAATTAGTTTGCAGCGGTTCAAATAATCCTACTTAATGCGCAAAGTACTGAAATAATTAGGCAATCGATTGAATGTTTCCAATTTAGCAGAACTTTCAATATCAATTAAAGTATTTGAAGAAGTGCATCGATTTTTCTCATTAATGTTGCTCATTATAAAACTCATTTGATTGCAATCTATTAAAATTGTTGCAATTGTAGTTTATGCCATGGTATATTATATGAGAACACCAAGTATTGTGTGACTTCATAATAACAAAAGTAAAAATTGCAATATCATTTAATACAGATGTGTTTTTTTTTTTTTTTTATAAATTCGAATGTCAATTGATTTAACAAAGAACGTATGTCCATGTAAATAAAATGTTTTTGTGAAAGCAGTTTTCCATGTAAAAGAGTATAGACATCACTTGTGAAAAGTGTTTCTAGATTGACTCGGGATTATACTAACTGGTGGTATCGTAGACTTTTGTGTAGTGACCTACAATATGGCTTGTCCCAGCTTTAGTCTAACCCTGTGTTAATGTTATGTGCTTTAAGACATGGGTACAAATGGTCTTAAGTAACAGAAGACGAAATCGTGTCCACTATTAAGACTGTTAATGATGTCAATATTATATATCGGAACTTTTTGAGGCGTAGAGGATTGTGTTGCACTTAAATAGTATATTTAACCGTTTATTGACTGAAGGTGAAATCATTTGCTTTTGGTTTGATACAAATTGTTATGACAAATTCCTTTTCCGGATTGTGACTTTTGACTTAGCAATATATATGATTTAAACGGAATTGTCGTTTAAACATGTGATTATATCAATACAATTAATGATAACAATTTGAAGCACAATATGATAAATTTGATTTTGTAGTTTAAAGATGTGTTTATGCCCATGTCAAGGGAATGCAATTATTCACCAGTGACTTCCATTTAATCTGATAACATTTATATAGTTGTAAGTTATTTATGAAGCATTTTGTATCTTTTAATCTGTGCGATTGTGTTTGTTGCGCTCAAAGTACTCGCCATATAAGATTAGATGTACTGCAACGAGAACATCCTGGTTTTCATCGTTCGTACATACATTCACAGTGTATCTTATGATTTCAAAAACATCTTCTTTAGACAGCTGCTCGAACATAAACAACGGACGACATGACGTAAATGGAGAATTAAGTACATTACTGTACCATTACAGTATGTTATTTTGATGGAACAACTCGTTTGCAACGGAGTGGAATGTCGAACGTTTTGAGTTGTGAACGTATGTCTAATTAATATCTCCGACTATGATCAATATGTGTAAAAAAGAAATGCATGTCCATGTGTAATGGTGTTGAGTGCTTTAATGGTTGAATATGTGAATTTCGACGATATAATCATTGTACGGCATATTTTAAAATTGTATCGACGCGTAAAACGAAAAAGCTGCTGACGTGTGGGAAATTTGATGATATTTATCGAAGAAAAGTACAGTATTTCAGCAAAGTTGTTGGTATTTGTCTATTGTTATGTTATCGAATTTCAATTCGCCTCATCATTCAATCTGTAAATGAGAGAACAAAAAAGGAATGTTGAGTGTTCTGAAGCATGATCAACGCAATAATAATATTCCTGAAATCCTAAATAAAAAAAATAATTTTTATGAATTATAACCAATTCAGATATGTAATGTCTTTAAATGTATTTATTTAAGCAAACACTTAAACTCCAGAAATTCTAAGAAATTCTATCTGGAAAAAAATCTTTGTCTTAAGCACAACTTTTATAACAGAACATCAAAATTAAAAGTACATTCATCAAAACTATGATCAACCCCTTGGAACGGTGAATGCAAACATTTGGGTTTTAAAGGGTTCGCTGAACCTCACAGTTATCCCAGAATTAATTATATCCAAACGCGCTTTTGAAACGAGCTCAATCAAATGTTTCTTTAAAGAATAAAATGAAAACATACATGCAAAAGTGTGATTTGTGAATTGAACAATGCTGACACAATTTTATTACAAACAATTCCGAGCACTGCTTTTTCTAATTAATCCTAACCATTTTACCCATTATTAATTGAACTCACGCCGGATATTGTATGATAGGACGAACGAAGATAAGAAAGTTCTCAACAAATGAAGCAAATGTACGCGACAACATAAACGTAAAAACACGGGTAAATACATTGGATTTATTTATTATAACACATATAAGAATACTAGGAATAAAACGATAATGACATTCCAGATACATCTTCAAGTAGTAAATCTTTATTGGCATACCCTGGCTCCTTACCAATTGTAATAATTAATGCTAATTCCATACAATTTCACTAAATACACCGACTGCGATTCAACCGCTATAGACTTTTATCCGAAACATCCAAAATTTAATTAAAAGGTTAGTTCAATATTTATTTCCGCGAAACAATGGTGTTAGTATACAGCAACCGAATCCGTCATGCTGTTGTTAATAAACCTGAATGGATTGTATTTAAACCTTTCAATCTAGTTTGTTTATTAACAAGAAAGAATGAGATTGTTTTGGCACAACGAGTACTTCGAGGATAAGAAAATAATATACATTAAAGTTCATGTAATTCATGCAAGGCCATTCTTAAGCGTCTTTCATATTGAAAGACATTTCCGTCAGTGTCTGTTATTGCCTTTTATTGCTAAAAAAACACGCATACGTTACAATACAAAGGAAAAGTAATGATAAATTATGAAACATAACGAAAGAACACATTATGATTTAGAAAGTTAAATGGTCAATTGATATTCGGACTTCTATCTTTCTATGTCATCTTTCTTGGGTTGTGGTCTATCTTATATTCGCATAGATGAATCACTGAGCAAACACGGTTGCGCTTTATATGAAATATTAATTGTAATTGTCCAAAACAAGGCTCAAAATGTCTTTGTTATGACGATGTACTATGTTACAAGTCTTAAATAAATTACTTCAATATCAAAGACAAACACTTTTATGAAATGTCTAGTTTTAAGCTTTCTGCTGGGGAATATTTACATTGCATTTGACGAAATGATAAATAAACAGTTTCATCATATTAACTGATGTATTAAAATGTCAAGTAGTATCAATGAAATATAATTTAGTAATTAACATCTGACATTAATGCAGCGTAGGCGTGTTGAAATAAAGAATAATATATAAAAATTGTTTATCCTTGATAGCCAATCAAAGAACTATTATTGTATAAATGTTCAAAATAACAAACTGTATTGCATACTGTGTTCGTTTCAAAACAACGGTTGGTGAAAAGACTGCCGAATATTACATCGCTTTATTAATTGTTAATGTAATTAATAAATGAAAAAGGTACATGTACAAAGCTTTATATGGTATTACATGACTTTTGGAAACATACCTGAAATTACTCCGAACTTACTCCAAAATAAAGAAGGGATCTGATAAAATGCTCTAATGACTAGCGAATGGTAAAAAGACGTTTTCGTCTAAAAAAATCTATAGAGCGCAATTACTCATTGACTTCAATATGTATTGCTAATTGTATGCTCCAATCCGCAATTTTGTCTGGTGTTGTTCACTGTAAATGACGTTAATTCTGTTTCGTTAAAACTATTTCTGCAAACCAGAGCTGTTATAGTGTGAGTGTGAACACTTTTACGCTGATATTACGAAGGCCTTTATATAACATTTTAAATGCAAACCCAACTCGTTTGGAACTAATGAAGGGACTATAACTATAACGTGGGACACAGTTAGTGTTTATTTGACTAGCTTCGCATATAGGAACGTATTACCAAATGTATCTGACCCGAAACATAAGCATGTGCATTTGTGTTCCTGGTAGCATTTTTAAATACGAGAATTTGGTTTATGTAATATATCCAATCAGTCATTGTCTAACACCGCACTAATAAAAAATAACACTGTTTAAAACATCATCAAGCTTATTAATAAAAAATAATTATTGCTTCATTATATATTTTTACTGTCTTGCATGTAGTGTTAAAAGAAAAGGTAAACGATAAGGAATGTTTCTTTTGTAATGTAGACCAAAGAAAAAAAAAACGTGATAACAAACTGAATCGATGACACCATAATATAAATATAACAAATATGGCACTGTACTGTCAATTTATAATACATATATTTTCCTTTTCGGAGAGGGAGGAATGTTAACTATTCGAACATTCAAATTTCGTAAGGAAAAGAGAAAAACTAATATGGGATTTGCATATCATAAGTGCAGTTTCGTAGGTTCATTTACTCGCGTCTCACCCAAGCAATGTTGATGGTCTTATTTTAAGCTCGCGAGTTTCTGCAAATATTGCTTTTCACGGTGGTTACAAAAAAGATCTTTTATCAGCTTTCTGAAACAATAAAGAAGTACGATATGGCATATACTCACTTTTACTTCATTGTTAGATTAGCTCTTCTCGAATATATGCGGATGTGATATAACGTACAATGGAAGAAGGAAGGGATTTGAACAAAACAAGTTTTATTGACGATGCTGCTTCAGCAGCTCGTCTAAGTTATCATACCATGAACAAATTCTTCACAATGGCGACCTATGTAAAAGACCGAGCCAGTCCGATTGAGATAGCTCGATTTTTCTAATCGGCATACCTCGCTGATTATCAATGATAACATTGTCCTAGCAGAGTTGTCGTTCGTGCCTCAACATACAACAATGGCCGCGCCCATGAGAGAATGTTGACATTCGTGTCAAAACTTTCATTACAGCAATAATCGGCTTGCTTGGCTATTTAGAAACTGTCATTTAGGATATTTGGGTTATTTATTCACTAAATCTCCGCTTATTACAACAATAAATGGAAATTCGAAGGATAAATTCGATATGAATGAAGGACTTTCTGGATCGTTACAGCTTCAGTGTTCGACACTAACTTATCTGAGCAAGTAGTCCTTCTGACTCCCAACTTCTAAAATTTAGCAGTCCGAACTAACTTCTGGGAGTCCAAAACTAACAATACTTTTTTATGTAAACATATGTCGATGCATGCTTTATTCACTCAGCATTTTCCATTGCAAGGAAAAGTCCATATTTCCTTTTCTGCATTACACGAATATCACTTAAACTCAAATCAAAGTATGTGATGTAATCAAGTTTCTAATCCGCCTCCTCAACGTGTTCCTCTTCAGCATCATAATCATCAGTAACAACACAAGTGGACTCTCTCTCTATATATATATGTATATATATAGTGTGTTTTGTTAATTACCTTGAGAAACCCCTTTCAGCATCAACACTGCTGCATGGTATGGTCAATAGAAAATCAGTGAGGGACATGAGGTTGGGGAAGTCTTCATCATACATGTCCCATATCTTTTCCCAACACAAGTGCTTGATTACTTTCCCACTGAAAGAAATTTAAAAAAGTTGTATTAATAACCTTTTTCTCGAATGATAAATCAACCATACATGGTAAATAAGAAGGCACAATGCTTACAAAACATGCCCTACCTACTGTACAACTTGTTCTTTAGTCTGACCCACTCTGCCATAACTTTATCAGGCACTGATCCAGCTGCTTCAAGTGCTGGACTGGCAAGGGAAACAAGCTCCTCAACAAATTCTTCTCCATAAGCTGGAAGAAACAAATACTGATAAATTCTAGTCTAGTAAACTAGAGATCTGCATTTAAACATAGTTAAAACATGTAATTAACATCCTCTACTAGTCTATGTGTTGATATGAAAACATTCTGGGAACTAAATTAGTTAAGAACACTGGAAAAGTAACAATATTCATGACATCGCAATATTATTGTATTTTTTAATGTATGTCAATTTTTAAGAAATAAAACATAAAGATCAGGGGAAATATATAAATAAGTTACGAATGTGTCTTATTTGAAGGTTTCAAGCAATCTAGCAAGTCATATCATCCAGCATTCAAATGATAATATCTTCAAAACAAAAAGCTGAAAAAGAAGTATAGATTAATGTCCTTGTTATGGTTTTGTTTTTTCATATGAATCTACCTTCATCAATTTTATGTCATTGTTTCGACTTAAAATTGAACTGCCTCGAAACAGTTCTAGGTTCCCGTCAAATCGTTCATCTATCGCATCCACAAGGGCTTTAAGTACTGCCTCTCTCGCAGACCCAAATGGTACCAAATCGCCCTCACTAACCTTTTATAGGCTAGGTCCATCTCTGTTGGAAAGGCATTGGTTAATAACATGCAGAGAAGCACAAGAAAGCATAGAGGTAAAGGTCAATCTATTGATTACAAAAATCTACTCGTCTCATTGCTGTATACAACTGCATTTTATAACAGTGAAATATTACAGCTGGACATCATGTTTGAAAAAAAAATCACACCCAAGCATTGTTTATAATATATTTATATATAAATTTGGTTATGAAGAAAACAGTGGTAAAAATAGTTTAACTATATTGCTGCCAATTAATGTATTCTTCTTTTGTCACAAAAATTGCGCTGTGTAGACAACAAAGAAATGCTAATAAAGGTTTAAAGGCTTTAACTAGCTGAATAAAGCAAGCTGTTTATAGTCGTATATATAAGTATTCCCATCACCATACAAGTATGTTTATTATTTCTACAAATTTGCTATTGATATTAGATCAAGCACATGACATCAGTGTTAGTAGGAGACACATAGAATACAAACACAGTCTTCATGAACATGCAGCAATTTACCAACCAATATAGCTGGCAATACTTTGTTTTGCGCTCTTTAACTCGAGCCACATATCAGAGACTGTACAGTTGTTTGCCTGTATGACCAAGGACACGTCAGATAGGCAGTTTACTATGTCCAGCAGAAAATGGAGCCACATAACCAGGCGTTTGTCTTTTAGTGCCTTCAAAAAGTTTCTAGCCTTAGCACTTCCCACCATTTTCTCTTCTCCCGAGCCTTGTAGCTGCAAGAAAGAATTAATGAAATACTTATTTATTGATGTCAAATTGATAGATATACCTGTAAAAAAGTGTTATGATAATCAGGGGAATCTAAGATAAAAAAATGTATTGAAATTAACCGTCAAAGAGGTAATTACTTGTTCCAGATGCTGAACAATGGCTTTGTAACCCTTTAAGAGGTGTTCCAACGCCTTCTTTGTATGCGGTTGCCATCTTGTGCCACCCACTCTTCTTGGCACAATAGGGGGTTCTCCAAGGCTGTCGAAATAACTCTTCAAGATAGCTCTTTTCAGTGGATTGTACCTTGTATACAATAAAACAAGAGATTAGAATGTATAATTCATGTCTGATGGCGTGAGAAAGACTGTACTAAGTACTATTTTTTCAAACGTGACTTGGTCATGCCTTGCCCAAAACTTTTTATGTAAAGAATATGAATACTTATACTATTTAACATAATTATATAAAATGTAAAGATGATAATCTATAACTTACTTGTAGAAAAGGTATAGATTTAGCAGCAACAATTCACACTTTTGAATGATGGGTTGGTTCTTTGTTACACCTCTGTATGCAAGCTCCAACCTGCACAGACTAGTGTTCATTTGCAATAACGACCGGCCAGCCTGAGACTCTTAAGTAATTTATGTTTTTTTGGCATCTTCCTGTTTACAATTGTCAATATGACCAATTGAGGTGCAGTGCTTTTTTTATTGCTTCTGGTCTCAGATTGTTGCAGCCACTAACCAAACTGCCACTTTTTTCAAACATGCAGCACACTGAACAAGTCATGATCTTTGTTTTGTCATTGTAATCTAACCATTTATGTTCGGTCTTCCAGGACGTTTGGAAAGATCGTTCTCGCTACCTTTCGTAAGCCTTTCTTTTCTCAGACAAATCGGCGCTGTCGCTTACCTTTTTATTTTTTTCTGAAGGCGTATAGCCCACCAAAATACGATCAATATTTGTTGTTAATGTAAACAATCGTTGACATAACCTTGAGTAGATCTTACGGCCCCTATAAATTTTGTAAGCACCGTATCGCGAGTTCTTAGTATTCCGAGAATTTCGGCGAAAGCTAGCTTACTGTAGCAGAAATATCCGAGAGAAAAACGGCAACGTACGGGTTTATTCGGTGTTCTAGAAGTTCCCCTATTACTACACGCACTAAATGCGACAGGGAACCAAATACATTATTATTAAGATTGTTTTGATTTGTCGACGAGTTCGAGACAAATAATAAGTCTCATATATATTTTTCGGATACGCAACTGTTCGGACATTACTAACTAAATCGAGTTTTTTTTTATAATGCAAACATGATTTTGAAGGAGTCCGACGGACTGCCTTGACGCAAAAACAAGGAGTCCGACCCTCATTTTTAGGAGACTCAGACTCCCGGAGTCCCGTTAGTGTCGAACACTGAGCTTGACAAGGCAAAACTGGCATACTGGTATTTTTACTTATCAATTTAAGTCACATTTTGATTTATAAATTGTATTCGAGCATTTTGCGACTTATTGAATGACTATGATACCCGATATCAACACATCATAGGGTATTTGCAGATCACCAAGCTGTCCTGAAATTCAACATTGATTACAAACTCTTTACTGGTTTGTACTATTTCTTCTTTCTATTTTAGCACTTTATATCATTTTAAAGTTAAATGAACTGTGTCACAGTAAAAGAGACATTAAGGCGATGGTGGCCAGTTTGGATCCAGATCAGCCTGCGGTCGCTTGAAAGCTGTTAGCTTAAAAGCGGTTTTCTGACAATAACAAATAGTTTAATCGGATACTGATTGGACTGCGCTTTTCCTGTGACCTGGCTCAAATAATAGAATTATCATTAATCAAATGATTTATTTCGAACATAATTTTTTTTTTCTTGTCCCTCGGAATCAATGACCCCGGCACTTTCCTGTTGAGAATTGAATACTGCTTAAGGCGATGCTAGGGGGGCGTGAGAGATATTGCACCTTCCATTATCGCTCGATTGTTCATTGTCGGCTCGGGTACTACGTACATGTACCCCGCGTACTCTTAAGGATACTTAAATGTACCCCGGGAACGGTAAATATACTTAAACGTACCCGGGAAATTTAACGCTAAATCGGTCGTTCTTAGCCTTTTTAAAAAATTAATTATATATTCACATTTATGTCAATTTTCTGTAAAATGGCCTCTATATTATCGGAACACATACTCAAAAAGCATGTTGATGCAGTTTTTTTTAAAGAGAAGTTTGTTTAAGATAATCGGTTGCGCGTATCGGATTTTGGGCGGGAATACAACTCGGGTACAGTCTAATATCGACCGAGTACGATTACGTATATTTACCGTATCCGGGGTACATGTAAGTATACGTAAGAGTACCCGGGGTACATGTACGTAAGTGGTACCCGAGCCGACAATGACCAATCGAGCTGCATTATCTCTCATATAGACAGATATATAACAAAAAGATCAGGAAGTAACCTGTTTTACTGTTTATCATACCTGATCGTCTCCGATTCGAGGAAATAATAAAACAAAATCGCTAAAAAGCTGCATTTTTAGCGGGAAAGAATGTGATTTTTGTCGTTTGACGTGTTAATAATGACGTCATGAGCACTAGCGTTTAATATTTGTAAAACGTGTTTTTTTGCTGATTTTGTTGCATTTTGTGTTTCAAATATATAACATCCTGGTATCAAATTGTTTATTTTGATAGATCTGATTCGATTTTACTAAATAGTGTTACTTTATAGTTAATTCCGAGTAGTATGACCATCATCCACACATGACTGATATAAGAACTTCCTGTTGACCTTATATATAAAAATATATCAGGCAGCGTTATATCAGGCAGATATCAATGCGGTGGTATGATAATACATTACACTTTGTTAAATAGAATACAGAATAATAGAATCGGTTCCGAAACTTATCTGTCGCCCAAAGTATTTCCGAAATAATGTTTAAAATACATATGTGTGTTAGTGTATGTGTTATAAGGTAGTTAGGTACGCAAACCATAAATTCACATACAGGAAACGCCTTCATTAACCATGAGCATGCTGGTTTGCAGAGATCAAGATAATGGTGTTTTAGTTTATACTAATTATGATTTACCCAAGGAATAATCTTCATGCTGCGGACAATAATCCCCTTCGATAAAATATATTCAGACTTCTACATCAACAGTGTTTACATATTGAACACATTAAATTAGGTAACTGATTTTCCTACACGCTTATACTTTGAAAAGTTTAAATCAATTCGTCTCAAAATTAAACAATTCAAAACATGCATTGTTTTCTTGTACCGCTTGAAATTCATTGAATTTATACAAATGAATGTCATATAGACTAATTTCGTTTGAAATATAGATCTAATAAATGTGAATGTTCGAGATGACGATTGCTTTATTAATGAGTCTGTGTTACATAGGGAATCCGTCACTTTCATTGAACGCACACATATACAAAGCATGGTAATCCTTAGCATTTTTCATAGGAAAAGACCTCAATATACTTGTTTTATCACCTGTTGTTTATATCAATGTCAAAAAGAAAAACGAGCGTCACATGTTTACGCGTGCAACAACTGTTAAGTTGTTAATTAGCGCTAGATCACCCTGGATCATAGGATATGGACCACTTTGCTTGAGTTTCGCTTTTGATGGCTCGCTATTTGCGAGTTTTTGTACCGCATCGAGAACATCCATGGTTCTCACCGCTTTTCTAACCGTTCTTATCTGACTTGTATGATTCAACAACACGCACCCAATACCCAATTACTATCGCACAGAAAATTGAACATAAAACCGACATGTCTCAATTACACATGTTTAACCGATATACGAAACATCTTTACCCGGCATCCTATAATCACAATAAAGAGACGTTTTGAACCTCAAGCCGTGGTTGTGTTTAGGGAAGTAAATATAAATTTTTATACATGCTTTTTCCTTGCAGTCCGATGAATAAGCGATATATACTTCACGATGGTTCGATTATTTAAGTAGTTTTTTTATTGTTGAAGCAATTACCCTGTTTTATGTTAATTTAAGCAAGAGATCATATAATCTACTGTCATTTACTGAACATCAAGCCGGTTTGTTTACAAAGCCTTTTTTTAAATACGATATAGCTTCCATATGGTCAACATATATAAATATATCATACTTCTTAATGTTTAATTTCCCACTTAGGACGCCACGTGCTTACGCCAACGTTTGTAATTGTTTGTTTTATTACTATACAACATGTAAATGCGCACATGTTTCAATGGGTTATTAGTTTGACAATGTGTGGGGTGTGAACCTAAATGATGAACGAGTAAATTTAAAGCGAGAGACGGCATTTGTTGACGTATTAAATTTTCATTCTAATGTTTCAACGTTTACTTGTATAATATATTCAATTGTTAATATATTTAACGTTTTGTCTTGTGTTACACTTTTAAACCATTTTTTTGAGAGATAAATTTATGTAAGAAATAGGTAAACATAACGTTAAAAAACAATTACGAGTGTTTACTTGATATGTCGAAACACAGTACCCTAACTTATGGTTATACACTAACCCAGTACCTTTTTTCCCACATCTCGCTTTCAAATATGTGCCATCTATTAAGCTAAGTTGTGCATTTAGTGTATTTTCTTAATAAATCACAACATCCAAAGAACTAAATAGCCGAATATTAAACATAAATATGCACGTATTTAATTCAAATATATACAGCTGTAATCGTTGCTTCTTTGACCATGATTCAAATGTTTAATATGATTGAAGAATGCGTACACTGTGAAAATAACTGCACTGCATGCGCGAAGAGAATTATTCATTTAAAGCGTAAAACATACCTCTATGTGATATTGTGTCTTGCTTTCAGATCGCATTTAAAACATGTTTTGAAATAATTCGAATTTACGTAGATGAAAACACATTGATTGTAATTTGCTGTTCGCTTGACGCTGGTTTGTTTCAAATATGTTTGTTCGTTTTAGATCTGTTTACGATAAATTACCTAATCGTTTATATTATACGCTGTCCTAAGGTGAATTTGTTAAAATCACTATGACGTCACTGCACTTACATACATAATTACTGTTTATGTTAGCACGGCTTTTTAGATTTGTAATTGTGAACGTATTTGTCTGAAAAGCCAATTTATTAACCATTTCAGCGCTGGAGCCGAATTTTAAAAGTCTTTGCAAACAGTTTGGATTCAGATGAGACGCCACAGAACGTGGCGTCTCATCAGGATCCAAACTGTTTGCTATTCTGATAGTATTCTTAAAGAAAATCGAAGAAAATACTAATTTTAGAATTCAGCAGACGTAATTTTAGCCGACGACAAATTTCCCAGCATGCAAAGGGTTAACCATTTCCCATCACGCACTATGTGTCTCTTATTCAAATATAAACAATTGTTATGCTGATTTGTTTTCATTATACAGATATTTTGGCAATCAGCCAGCTATTGACGAGTACAGTTCATTTACAGTTAAAAAGTACAACAAAGGTTCAGCTTACAAATTAAGTGAATACCAGTTATTTTCCCTGGAATTTAATTGTGTACGTCTACATTTATTTTATGGTTTCAATCCCATACAAGTAAGGTTTGCATTTCAGCAAATCTTTCAAAATACCCTGATGCAACATTTCCTTAAAGCCCCATAAACACTCAACAATCCACGAACATTTCGTAAAATATTTCGTGAAATGAAGTTAACACATTAACAATCAGTGTTCCTTATAGCAATAACCAACATTTCAACGTTAGGTGTGGTCATGTAACATAGATTTTACGAGATACAAAATGTTTGTTTTTTATAGGGATAATACACGTTTTCGAGGGCATGATCATCTGCGGGCGCTCGAAAAATCCGTTCCTGCCCGAGTGCGCACGAGGGCAGGAACGGATTTTGAGAGCGCCCGCAGATGATCATGTCCGAGAAAATGTGTATTTTCGCTATTATTGCATAAACAAATCACACATACCAAAATAAATTAAAATATCATTGAAAACAATGTTTTGTTCATTCGACATCGACAAAATAATTCGATTATTTCAATACAGTTCAAGGTTGTGTTTAACATATGCCTCACTCGGTCATCATCCGAAATGAAGAGGCTTTACCTTCGGATAGGCAGTTTACGATCTAAAATGTGTTTAAGCAGTGAATTAATGCAAAGTTGAAATGCAGCCGCGCAAATTAAGAAATGACGAAGTATTTTGGAATTAACAGCAGGGTCGTTTAAGGTACATAATCACTTAAATTTACAGCATAGTCTTTTGAAAGTGTTGAGTAAATAACCTTAACTTCATTGACGTTGCCAATACAATAAAGCTGTTGTCAAGAAAGTGCAGATGGTATAAGTTGAAATGTGGATTGAAATAGTCATTGCCATTATCCCTGTATGCATGGGGAAACTGGTGCTTATTCAGTTCCCCATTTATACTTGGAAAGTCGTCGAACGCCGTCGTCGAAGGCTGGAGAAGGGAAGTAACTGCGTGTGTACCAGATTATGGATATGAAAAACACATAACAGGGCTTGAACGGCACGTGAAACGCCTTGTTAATGCACGATTTCTTCCGTTCAAGCCCTACTTTTGTCAAGTTTCTGCACCCCACCAGAGGGCATTATAGATAGAGTTTATGCAATAATATTTGTTGTATCACAATATATTCCATGTGAACGTCCCGTGACGATATCCGAACATTTACGAGCGAAAGCGAGATTGGCTTCGGGCACTGTTGGAAGCACAGTGTACGTCCCGCGACGATATCCGAACATTTACGAGCGAAAGCGAGATTGGCTTCGGGCATTGTTGGATGCACGACGTTGTTCTCATCATTATGTTATTAATAAGCGAATCAGGCGAGGACAATTACAACGAGCGAGGCCTGGTATAGGGGAGATAACACTGGGTTATGGTTAGGTTAGGATTAGGGTTAGGGGTCGGGTTAGGGTTAAGGCATGGGTTAAGTCTTACCCTAACCCAAACCAGACCCCTAACCTTAACCCTAACCCTACCCTAACCCTCTAACCCACATGCGCATTACAATACCATGCCTCGCTCGTTGGCGTTGTCCGCTTCCCATCTCAATCGAGGACGTCCTGCTCTTAGCGATTCAGCAAGACACAAATAAACGAGAGCGTGCACATATGAAAGTGTATGCGGGTTTATGCGGGGTAATATCTAATTGTGTTTATGGATCTTTTATCTTTATTTTTTTGTTTGGAGCGCACTGGCCTGTGCTTTCTTTTAGGTCCGTGCGTTCGTAAATGTTCGGATATCGTCGCGGGAATTTCACATGCAATATATAGGTACACACAAAATAAAAACGAGCATTTTGTATCTCGTTAAATCTATGTAACCATACCACATCCAGCGTTGAAATTAAAAAAAAACAAATCGATGCAGTTTGCCTGTGTGACGTTTGCAAATGTGTTTTGATTTTATGTTTCTGTTACAGTATACATTTGTGGTTTAATTAATTTTCGCTTAATCTGCATTGCTCGATTTTTAAACATTACGAAATATGTTAAATAACATATAAAACCCACTCACCATAAAGAATTATCCGTGAAAATTCAAAACATGCGGTCCTTAGCGCCGACTCGGAAGTAGCATTCGCTCATTTATTAATGAATCGCAAAAAGAGTTGACCCCGGGATTAAAGGCCGTGATTTTGGTGCAAAATAATAGAGAGCACTACTTTTCAACATAATCATAGCCACTTAACCCATAATTAATTATACTCACACCGGACAAATGAATGATTGGACGCACGAAGATAAGAATATTCCCAGAAAATGAAGTAAATATACGCGACAACATACTCGCTAATACATAGGTTAATAAAGCGGATAAATGTATATAACAAATATAATAATACTAAGAATATAAGGATAACGAAATCACAGATACATATTCAAGAGGTAAATCTTTGTTGACGTACCCTGGTTCTTTATCAAGTAAGATAGTGGACACTTCAAAGAAAGATTCGACCATGTTGAATCTCAATCCGTGATGATTCCAAACGGCGTTTAGGCAGTATGTTCTAGCGCGTTTTACGTTCATATAGGTTCAAACACAAAGCTCGGGACACTTTTGACATGGCGTCAGAAATAAATTTTCATGAACTTCACAATTCGTATGCTGGATAATTTTCACTGGTTTATTTATGGGTAATACAAGACCAGAGCAGATCATTAAAACACTTAAAAGTGTTTACGATATACATAGGTCATGACTGTAACAGTTCAACTATTAAACGTTTTGTTGCGATTGTTTTTAACAGTTGGAACTCCGAGGACTTATGTGACAACTATAAAATGATTATGGTTACTCTTGCCGTTCATCTAGTACTGTTCATAACAAGTTATAAAATATATCGCAAGAAAAAATTCTAATCAGGAAGTGTAATGGGGTCAATTGATATTCGGATTCCTATCTTTCTATAAGTCATCTGTCTTGGGTTGTGGTCTATCTCCTATTCGCATAACTGGAACACACGAGAAAACACTGTTGTCCTATATAAGGCAATATTAAAGTGATATTATGGTACATCTAACAGATTTATAGGTGTCTATCGCAACCGTTGTTTATTTTTGGTGTTTCACTTCATATACACTTATATTTGTTAATGAAGCATCAACATACTAAAACAATATCCCGGAAAGAGAAAAATAATACATTTGAATATCAACCGTACTTTCGTTTTGACAACTGACGACAGAAATAATTAGATTTACGATGTGAATCTAAATGTAGTTTTAGTGCAGATTCGTTCATACGACACAAAGACACTTTTTTGTTTTACGGATCATTTCAGCTTATAGGACACACCAGTCATGTAAAATATCGAATATAATTTACATTTTTTTTTATAAACAACTGGAAGCAAGATGAGTTGCAGATAATTGGTCAGTAACCATATTTTAACAAACTCTTTTGACCTGTTAACTCTTTTCAGCTCAACAGTCAAAATGACCATAATATCACTTTAAGTTTAGAGGTCACAAAACATGGTTCAACATGTCTGTGTTACGACGATGTACTTTCCACAAGTCTTGAATAAATTGTCTGTATTCCTTGCCGGTATAATAGAAAAATGCCAGTCATGGAATGTTTTTTTACATATTGTTTTAATATCCAATAAGTATTTGTTTAATCGAGATTCCTGCTGGGAAATATTGATATTGTATTTGCCTTAATGATAAATAAACAGTTTCGTTCACTGATGAACTAGCAGACACTGATATTTGCATTTAAAGACTGGGATCTGATGTGGTCGAAATGTTGTTAATATAAAGATATTTTGGAATCTCAAAAATGTACATATAAGAAAAAAATAACATTGTTAAAAATCAGCAAGCTATTTAATACAAGTTAATTAAAGCTTCTTGCATATATTTCACTTTCTTGCATTTAGTGTAAAAAGAAAACAATGAACGGTAAGGAATTTGCTTGACGTATATAAACCAAAGAAAATAAACGATGATAACAAACTACATCGATTACAAAGTTTCTGTTTTATAATTGATACAATTGTTCAACCAGGCAGACTGATGCAGTTAATGGTGCAGCATATTTGATACGGACGCGATTTAACAAGTCCTCTGTGCATATCTACAAATGTAACAACGGTAATATAATATTTTGTTCAAAATGAAAACATACTATGAATATTGTGATGGCGAAACACTTTACTGTTCATGTAGTATACTATGCGTTTAACTTTGCAGAGAGGGAGACATATTAACTATTCGATTCAAATTTCGTAAGGAAACATAACCAATGTATATGTGATATGCATTATATAAGTGCAGTTTCAGAGGTTTATTTACTCGCGTCTCACCCTAAGCAATCTTGAAGGTTATACTTTAATCTAGTAAGCATCTGAATATATTTTATTGCACAACTAACACAAGAAAACAAAGAACTTTTATCAGATCTCCGCAACAACAAAGAAGTAAGATTTTCCTTCATCGTAATTGCGTTCTCCAAGATTATATGTGGATGGGGTTTAATATCGTAAAATGGAAGAAGAGAGGAGTTTGAACAAAGAGGTCATTTAATGATGTGTTTAAAGGAAGCCAAGAGTTCTCACAAACTAAAGAAAATTCAATCGTTCAATTGACACGATTTAATCTTTAATGAAACGTACATTCTCTCTTGATAAAGATATGTCGTATCTCTGAACATATCTTCAATGCTGATATATTATAGTCTTAAGAAGTTGTTAAAAGCAGAGTTAAAGTTTAAGTGGATAAAACACATCTACGATCTTTCTTACAGCTAGTTTGTTTGACAAGTGTCTGTCGATAGATACATCGCATACGTGTTTGGTGAATATCTTTTATAGCAGGACCATATTTCTCTGTATATAAATAACTAAAAACGTATCCCTTATTCGTTTTAAGACTTCCTATACTAACCTTACTTCGCAACTAACAAGTGTACTTTTCGATTCGAGCGTCTCGTGTTTGCATTTATATTTTAATTTTCATTATGTAAATAACTCTTGGGTAAGTGCGAAGTTTCTAGGCAGTTATCCCAGCTTTACTCATTTTAGTTCATAGTTAACTTTAAACCTATGTATTTTTCCTCCATTGCATCGAGAGCCTAAGGCATATTGAAACGCTATTGAGTCCTTTTTTTGGGACTAAGAACTGCTACGTGGTCCTTTGAGGTAGATCGATAGAACGCTCCCACTGTGGCGATCGAATCCTTGACCCAGGTCGCTAGAGTTTATAGTTTGATTTTTGCTATAAAAGTAGTTGACAAGAACAAAACATGATCTCTTATTCTAGCTCCTAGAGTTTCATTGTTTGCTTTAGAGTATGTATTAACTAGTTATCATCGATGACATTTATATTCCGGAAAACAACTGAAAAATAAGAAAAATTACAAACAAGGTAACGTTCATGTTGCCATAACTTTACTTAGTAGTGTCCACTATGCCTAAGATGTAAAATCTGATTATAAACTAGTGGTTTTATTAAACAGTAGGCATTTTCGTTTTAAATAAATCAACGAAAGCATCGTTTTATATGTAAACTCGGATTGATTCAAGCTGAAACCAAAGGATGTTGAATGACTGATCATCTTTTGATGTTACATTAACTCGTGAAAAGACAAATATCATGATTAAGTGAGCAACGCGTGATTTCTACGAAACTTTTTGATTAATCGTCGTGAACGCGCTCGGAAATTATTTTTTGAAACTAATAAAACTGTGTGTACATTCCTATCATTTGAGTTGTATTGTATTTATGTATTTACTCATGTTTAATATTAAACCCAGTATTAACATTATGTTTATTTGAAAGAAATGAATACTTTGTTCGAATCAATTAAGGAAAAAAAAGCATTGAAATATTGTACAACAGAAAATATTCACAAACACAACAGGTACAGGCGTTTAGAACATTATACATAATATATATATATATATATATAATATATATATATATATATATATATATATATATATATATATATATATATATATATATATATATATATATATATATATATATATATATAATAATATATATATATATATATATATATATATATATATATATATATATATATGTGTGAAATGTTTTTAAGTCAGATTTGGAATATGTTTGTTGGACTAGTATTCAGTCAAAACGATGAATGAATTACAAGTTTATAAATATAATACATTCCACATTGCCAAATAGAACACACACTAACCGAATCTGCTCAGAAACGTATCTGTCGCCCAAAATCTTTACGGGATAATATTCAAAGAACATAATATATTCAATTAGGTAGTTAGTTTGCCCAGTACGCAAACCATTGATTCACAAACATCAGGAAACGCCTTCATAAACCATGAGCATGTTGGTTTGCAGAACTCCATATAATGATGTTATGTTTATCTTAATTATAATTTACCCACGGAACAATTTTCATGCTGTGGACAATAAACCTCTCCGATAATATATATTTAGACTTCTACATCAAACAGTGTTTACATATTGAACATATTTGATTAGGTAACTAATTTCCCTACACGTGCATACTTTGGAAAGTTAAAATCAACTCGTCTCAAAATTAAGCAACTCAGAACATGTATTTGTTCTTGTACCGCTTGAAGTTCATTGAATTTATACAAACTGAATGTGTATATAGAATGGTGAACCTAGTTAAATGTCATATATACTAACTTGTTTGAGATATTATACATGCGAATGTTTTATATGACGATTGTATTCCACCAGCTTTATTGTGTTTTATAAATTAGTCTGTGTTACATACGGAATCGGTCACTTGCCTCGAACGCACACAAAACATGGGAATCCTTAGCATTTTTCATAAGGTAAAGACCTTAATGTACGTTTATTATCACCTGATGTTTATATCAATTTCAAAAGAAAAACGAGCGTCATTTGTTTACGCGTGTACCAACTGTAACGTTGTTAATTAGCGCTATAGCACCGCGGATAATAGGATCTGTGCCACTGAGTAAGAGTTTCGCTTTTGATGGCTCGCTATCTGCGAGCTTTTGTACCGCATCAAGTAATTCCTGGTTCTCATCGCGTTTCTAACCGTTCTTATCTAACTTGAGTGATTTAACAACGCGCACCCAAAACACAATTACTTTCGTAAAGAAAATTGTAAATTTAAAGCGAGAGTCGGCATTTGTTTATGTAAATTTCAGAATTTAGTGCATTAACTTGTTAAAGCACATCATCAAAACAAATAAATAGCCATACTAATAAATATCTTCAGTGTATCTGCATGTATTAAAATAAATCAAGCTTTCTACGTCGTTTCTTTGAACCTGATTCAGATATTTTCAGCGTAAAACAAGACGTTCAAACATGTCTAACGCTTTGATCACATTTAGAACATGTTAGGAAATAATTCGAATCAACGTAAATGAAAGCAGTGTTTGTATTTTGTTTCTCGCTTTACATTGGTTTGTTTAAAGGGGCCTTTTCACAGATTTTGGCATATTTTGAAGTTTGTCATTAAATGCTTTATATTGATAAATGTAAACATTGGATCTTAAAAGCGCCAGTAAAAAATCAAGATTAAAATTAAAAAAAAGGAAAAAACATTTGCCGGTACCAGGGCTCGAACCAGTGACCCCCGGAGTTCTGGAATTAGTCTGAAGTAAAAACGTTTTGGCCCTCTCGGCTATTCCGCCGCGTATAAACAGTGTAAGTATTTTATACGTTATATAAGCAATCGTTGTAGTTTCGTAAATTTAAACGACAACAACAGAACTCTCCAAATGATTCAATCGTTTCGCGTTGCAACGCTTTATAATTTTTAGGTTTTCAAATCGTCAAAAGATACATATAATGGCTATATTGGACTATGGTAAATGTTCAGTAATACTGTTTCCTCATAAATATCATAGCTAAAAGAAAATTTGCGAATCTGAAACATCTTTTTTTCAATTTTTGTCAATTTACCAAACCGTGAAAAGATCCCTTTAAGATATGTAAGTTCATTTAGCAATGTTGACGTTAAATTACTTATCGTTTATTTTACACGCTCTCGTTATGTAAATTGTTAGACTCAATATGACGTTATTGCACTTACATACATTTTAAGTGTTTATTTTAGTACGACATTACAGATTCGTAATTGTGTACGTGTTTGTTTGAAAAGCCAATTTATTAACCATTTCCCATCACGCATTATGTGCGTCTTATTCAAATATAAATATTGTTTATGCTGATTTGTGTTTTTTTTATTACAAAGCAATTGTGGTAATAAGCCAGCTATTTTCGAGTACAGTTCATTTACAGTTTAAAAGTACAAGAAAGATTCAGCTTACAAAACTAAGTGCATACCAATAATTATATCCGATTATAAACTATCTACGTCTACATATATTTTGTGGTTTGAATCTCATACAAACAGGTTTGCATTTCAGCCAATCTTTTAAAATACCCTCATGCAACATTTCTAAATAATTACGTCATCATTAGTTAAACAATTCGGGTTGCAATACTGCTTGGCTACATAGGCTCGGCGAAAAATAATTGTCATTTAGTTGTTTATTTAGAGAAAAATAACATCAACATAAATTTCTCTTTTTTAAGATATTTATTGTTTGCTATAGTATTCGTATTGAACGTTCCCTATGCCCAATCCACTGCGTCTGTTTATATCTGTACAAACATGCATATTCATGTATACGAATTGGTATTTGTATGCACATGCAAATCAACAATAAGACTCACAGTGTATTATAAACACTGTGATAGTCGTAACGTTCGTTAGCGATAAATGTGTTTACTACTAAAATAGTAGTTAGTTGAGTAGTATCGGATGAGACGCAGTGTGTTTCTATGCATTTTGTTTTCATTAATCATGGTTCTTGTGCATACATATTTCGATGTTTTGTTGGCTGCTCCGTATGTTTTATATTTGCAACATACATAATACATCATTCAAGTACATCTTTAAATTTTGAATAATATGCTGGATTAAATAAGAAAAATATTTGCGATATTTGCACATCTTTTTTATTATATTGGCACAAGTGTTAGACTTAAACATTCAAATATTAATTCAAGGGAAAAAGTGTTAGAACCAAACTGGATGGCAGTATTTTATTTAAACACTATCTGACTGCAGTATCTGTATAACATATATTTACAACACTTGCTTCAAATGTATTCCTAGTAATTACGACGTCGATGGGATGCCGCTATGTACGAATCCCTTCGGATATATTATGATTCAATAGAATCCGCGGAGAAATTTCGCAATAGACAGGTATATCCAGGGTTTATGTATTTCGATAAAGTTTGTAATAGACTGCTGCTTACCGGTGGGCTTATAAATGATGCCATTCGACAGCAAAGGTAGCACGAGAGGCACGGGCACGTGATTGTGATGAGCTCCACTGAGAAGTACATATATAAATTCCAATGGGTGCATGAGTCTTCAGGATTGTGGGTGGGTGCACGAGTCTTCAGGATTGTGGACAAAGCATATTGTTTTCGTGTGAGTGAAATATCTGAATGAGACCTGAATATGTCACAGAAACGTTTCACTGGGGCCAGGATTGTACTTTTTGGGGCCGGCGGAGTAGGAAAGACAGGTATGTATACATGAACATTTTAAACGTGTTGATTATGTTTTAGCACTGTTTAATTGGAATACAAAAAATAAACTTTTTTTTTAAAGTGTACGTTTTTAAAACATTCAATTTAAATGCATAAACAAAGCAACTATTTCCAGAACAAAATCTAACGTTTTAGCTAAAATTTCATTTTAATTTCACTTTTTAATTCATTTAGTTATTCATTAAATTTTATAAATTGTAGTGCGTTAATATGCCGAATACTGGTGATGCCATTGATAATGTTTAGTTATTACACGAAATAGTCACGAACATTCAACATAACTCTTGAAGACATCGATATTAATGGTTTATTGGCAACTCGTCATGCATAAATTCCTACCGGGAGGTCAATGCCAATCACATATATAAAAAATGTATATGGAATGAATAAAAATGCAAAGAATAGACATAGGGCATACTCCTTTGCCATTTTCTTACTTAAATGAATTTAAAAGGCGATTTTCTGTCAATAAGGAATAAATATATAACCTTATTCAATCGGCATTTTCATGTTTTGGTAAATTGACAAAATAAAAATAAAAGTGTTTCAGATTCGCAAAGTTTCGTTGTTGTTATGATATTTGTGAGAAAACAGTTATATATAATTTCGACCTTGCACTAAGATATCCATTATATGCATCTTTTGACGATTTAAAAACCTGAACATTATAAAGCGTTGCAATGCGAAACGAGTAATATTTGGAGATTTCTATAGTTGTCGTTATATTTTGTGATACTACGAGGACTTTTTATATAAAGTATAAAATAAATCTATGAAAATGTATATTCACGGATGGCCGATTGGTCCTAGCGATAGCATTTTACTCCAGGGGTCCGGTGTCCGAGCCCAGTTGAGAAATACTTTTATTTCTTTCTTTAATTTTATTGTTGTATTTTTGACTGGAGCTTCATAGATCCAATGTTCACATTACACAATATGAAGTATTTAAAGACAAACTTTAATACATACCAAATCCTATGAAAAGGTCCCTTTAAGATACATTAATAATAAACAAAAATTAATTTCATTAATTTGTAAAGTATACCCAGTCTTTGATTTAGTTTTTGCTCTAAGTATTTATCAAGGTTATCGCGGTATTTTATTTCTTCGAATAAGCAACATTTTTTCTTAACCGATAATGGATTGCAGTAGAACGCATTAGCAAAGGCACATGTTTTGTATAAAAGATCACGTCAACGATTCCTGTGCCAGCAATTCAATGAATTCCAAGAAAGATATTTCTGTTCTAATGTTTTCAATTAATACACTAGTATTGTGCATTTCATAGAACCGAAGATAAGTAAATATAATAGGTCACTAGGAATGAACATTTTTTTCTTGTTGTTTTTGCAACTGTTATGAAATTTACAATATGCTGAGATATGAATTTGTTTGTATTGTTACCAAGTATAAAGTTAATTGTGAGTACGTGTCGTACAAACATCTTAGAACTACGTTTCGTTTTCATTTTGGCATGTCTCATAAAAAACGAGTGCAACACAGTTTTGTACACATTGACTTTTTTCAAAATAAGTGAAATTTTCAAACGACTCAAGGCACTAAATAAAATATTAAATCTAAATCTTAAGCTTTTATTTCTGGAAAGTAACAAATCGCAAAACAATGTAACCCAGCTCCAATGAACTAGACACCGCAAATAAACACGCAACAATCACGCAAACTTAACAATGGTGTTATTTTAACGGTTAATGCAATAATTAAACAGGTTTAATGGTAAATCAAAACTCACAATTGGCACTGATTTAATTAAAAACCATAAGGTTAAGATTAAAACGAACATCATTACATCAAAATTGGAACAAACAAAAGTACGTTAAAAAAATATAACCATTTACTCATTACTTCTAAATGGTTTATGCAATCCGGTGAAACTTAATTGTAATTTTCCGAGGCATGATGAGATAAAGCAAACACTTAAACGTGTGATTTAAGATGCTTAATACGCACTTGACCGTATTTTAGTTCCTTACCATGCACATGAACAGATTCTAGACAAAGCAAAGAATCCAACACAAACACGACTGCGTTATAAGCGATTAGTGCACACAACAAAGAGATGCCTATCACTCAGTGCTGTCATTAATACCACCCGACATCATCGTGTGATGGAACGATAAGGAACGTTAGAAGACATATCGACGTCGAATGCAATTAGCGAACTGATGTGTTTTTGCTTATGGAGGCATAATATTGATGAACGATTAAAGTCACCTCATTTACAGATATTTATAATATGTTTTATTGTGTTTCAGCATTTGCAGTGCGTTACATAACGAAAAGATACATCGGTGACTATGATCGAGACAAAGGTACGAATCAAACGCAGATGTCAAGATTCGATGGTCAATTCCTAAACCTTTGCTTGTTTTACCCGTTTAGCTAGTTGTAAAGTGTTTTAGCATGGATTGAATTGGGACTGTTTGTCATTTGGTCTGAAAGGGTATAAGTGTTTTGTACACAGGCTAATGGCTACTTAGAAAATATGCGTTCCCCAAAACAAAATAATTTCTTGTATCTACCATATTTCAATAGGGATCCCTATTCCGTTAATACTGTATTATTATTTTTACATAAATCACAAGTCAACGACATAAATAAATTGTATCATATTTTTACATATATGTTAAACATTCAGTAGTGCATAAAACAGTTTTTTTTTGCAATCGCTTTTTCTGCAGGTCTAATACTTAAACGATGAACTTATCTTCTTTATAACCTGAAAGTTCTCCCGGTGATGGTTGCTGGGTTGGTTCATTCTGTAAGTGTCGTCTTGGTATTATAATTGTGAAATACTTTGCACAAACGTTAATAATATGGGCCGTGCTCTGTGAAAAAGGGGTTGCATGTGCGGAAAGTGTCGTCCAAGATAAGACTGTGCAATATTCACAGGCAAATCATTGACAACACTTTCCGCTTTTATGATATATTTCGTTTAAAGAAAGTCTGTTCTTAGCAAAAACCATGTCTTTGCGGAAAGTGTCATCCCTGATTAGCCTGTGCGGACTTTCAGCACATGCATAACACTCCCTTTTCACAGAGCACGGTCCGTATATTTTCACGTTAGTTAATATACAATTTCATGTACTTGCAATCCCAAAAATATTTTAGCACGCATTCATGTAAACTATTATTGTTTAAACAACAATTAGATGAACGAGATGTCAATTTTTACAACATGAAGATAAGCATATGTTCTAGAGGCCCTCACTCACTCGTCCCAGGTAAATAATCATTAATTTAATTACTCAAGTGAAACAGACTATACTAACAAGTGCGTCAAAGGCATTATTAAACATTTACAGTACGCTGATACTAAATCACATTGCTCTGGTTAATTGTATTACAATATGATCGAGCTATCATGTCACTAATGTACTTTATTGCGACCCGTGTTTTGCCCATCTTTAAATGTATAATACCACACAAATCATAACGTAGTCCTACGTAATGTATGTAATCGCTCGTATTAAAGTTTGGATAGAAGACTATAAGAGTACTATCATCATGTGCATCTTTCTTTAAAGAACTTTCCTTCAAAATGATTTTTCCTCCACACGATAGCATTTCTAAACGTATCGCGAACTGTTGCATCTGAAAAGAAGATGTTTACAAACTATATCTATTTTGAATGTTTGTGTATAGTTTACAAGTATAAATTATGTTAGCAAATATAACTGCTAGCGAGTTCAATGTGATCGTTTGTGGTTCTGTAGCATCTGTTATAATTTATTTAGAAATAAGAAACCCATTAATTCACTTGCTGAAAAACTAAATTACGTCATTGTACTGCACAATTTCACATTGTTTACCCGTGTTGGCAGCCGATACCACATTAATTGGAGGGCGTTTTGCCAATCCTGTCTATAAAATCAGTCATATATGCCAAACTTAAATACCAGCATTATATATATATATATACTGCCAGATATATGGCTAAGTATCGCGACATGCTCCTCGCATTTGCTTCTGGTTCATAAACGACGCAACTTTAAATCTTGGCTACGGTGGGGTATGATTGAACTCAGTTTATACGATGTAAAACATGTGTTCTAATTCTTAGTATATATTGTAAGCATACATATCTGCAGTTTCCAAGAGTGAACGCATCGTTTGAATTGGTGGGTTTTAAATAGACATTCCTTACAGAACTCGTTTTTCTCAGGAGGCAAAATAAAGCTGATTATGCAATATATCAGAAATGGGTAATTTATTTTGATTTAGTCGCTTCATATATCACGTCGTTGGATAGGTTCTGGATGTATTTCCCTTGTTCATATACTTTTTGATATATTTAGGAGACGTGCACCTGATAAGGTTGTTCTAGTATCGGTCAATTATTGATTTATTAAATTTATTTTGGCAAGTATTTTTACTATCAATTTTCCAATTCCCCGTGAACATTTTAAGCCATTACCAGATGTGTGGATTTTTAATCATGCCCACTGATTTACGTCCATGTCAAGAAAATCTGCATTTTTATAAATGAACATTAAACTAGAAACATTATCACGACATATATTGCGTTCGTTCCATAAGTGTTGTATTTTAAGCACATGACATGTTTTGTAAGTCATTGATCTAAAATTATAAAGCGTTTCATGTTTGTTTGAAAATAGAATTTATTCTTTTATAAAATGAACAATTAATGCAGATAACCAAGTTCGTAACTTAATCAAATTTCTACCATCATTTACTCGGTCTATGATAAGTTTTTTTATAATTAATATAGCCAGTAAAGCTGCAATAATAATTGTGAGAACATTATGTTATACAAGAAAATGCTGCTGAACTAACAATATCTCAAACATCTTTACTATTTAGTTAAGCTGTGTACCTATCATCAGGGTTATTTGCAAGTTATTCACGCGTGGTAGTTGTGAGGTACTGAAATATATAAAAAACAATCAATTTGTTTTGGTTGTTTTGTTTCATAATTGCATACTGCTCATTGCTATTTAGCATTTGTTTGTTTTTTCAACGAAGATGCGTTTTGACTCGAAACGCTCTGGAATTCTATAACATTTATCTGGGTTAAATATTGAAAGCTTGCCTAAAAATTGATATGGTAAGACTTGAATCTTACCCATGGATACTGATATTGTTTTCATATTAAAGCGTGATACAATCGCGCATGTTTTCGTTGTTAATATATAGTTCATGTTTACTTCATAAGAATATACAGCGTCTAAGCACAGAAATCTTATTTAGATGTATTTTTTTAATTCCTATTTAATACTTTTGTTTGATATATTAGACGTCAAATTCGTTTTCTTTTACAGAATAAGAATTCATGAATAATTTATATATACTTGTTTATGATATGCTCATATTAGCAATACATAAAATTGGAAATAAATGCATTAGTGCAAAATGAGAGAAATTTTGCAAAGTTAAAAACAAACCTGTTCATCACTTTTATCATTATTATTATCATTACTATTACTTACGTATATTTATTGGGATATTTATTATATTGATAATTAATAATGATTATCAAAAGGCTCGATCTCAATATTCGATTTATTTATCCGCAAAATTGCTTTATTTCCAAAATAATTCATATACATTAAATAAACAAAATAGTGGTGATATATCTAATACAGATTTAAATCATATCCTATTACAAATTAGTTTTACTGATTATACACATGTTAGATAAATAAAGACCTTTCATAAACGGTTCCACAACGGCTTGAAATATTTGGGAAATCATAAGCTTAATATAACAAAACGCAGAATAAAAATGTCTCAATATTTCTCATACAAATTCAAGAACTGTTCACAAACAATTTTAAAAGCATCATATGCGATGGTTAACGATTTATTAAATGTTCCTCATCAATTAATAATGTAAACCATACACATTATTATGACCTGTTCAAAAACAAAATTATTTTAATACATTTTCAAAGTCAGTTTTGGAACAGTTCCTTATGAATTAGTTTCCAAACGCTATAAACCTCTGAATTTCATTTGTCAAAACACAGAAAAATACTATTTCCTGTTAATTTCGCCTCATTAGGCTTTTAAAAAGTATTTATCTAAAGTCCCTAGTGCATAGAAAGCCTTATAACTACTGAACACGAAACTGCGCCTTTCTCGATGACAAAGTTATAACAGTTTTTGTTAATTATATAATGTTCTGCATCAATTCATGAAGTGTTCATCATACACATTCTTATGACTGAATAGGTAAATGTGTCAAAGTAAATGATACCTATTCAAGAATAAATGGGCAGCTGTTCGTGAACAGTTATTGGTGGTCTTGGAATTCGCATAAATTCATGGACAATATAAAATAATAATAATATTTAAAAAAACAACAATAATAATTATTATAATAATGATAATAATAGTAATAATAATAATAATAATAATAATAAAGGAAAATTCATAAACACATAAAATGTTCTACATCATTTCATGAAGTGTTCGTGAAGTCATTTGAAAAAAACTGTTCATTCATTAATGTTCATCAAAGAAAAATCCAGATCTGTTCTTGTTTGGTTTGAATGTTCGTGATAGCATGCACGGTATTTTGTTCAGGTAGTACTTCTTCAACATGACAATGTCCTGATAAATGTTTTGATTCCCGTATTAGGCAGTCTTTGTATGATTAATACATTTTTGCTTAAGCAAATTTGTGTTGTGATATCACCCACAGAACAATATTAAATGATATAACTTGACTCATGATTTGACTTTCTATACACTTAATACTCTTCAAGCGGATCTTTTAGTTCATTCAAACATAAACACTGAACACAAATAAATCGATAATAAACATAGTAATTATATTCTCTGCCACTCTTATTGTAATTAATTTAACAGCAGATAAACATATTAAACTAGTACGTATAGGCTTACATCCCTTCGTTGGTACTCTAATTGTCTGCTATTTAAAAAAAGCAAACTACTTAGTGCAGTATGCAAGTTAATGTATAGACGGACAATAAGGTGATCTTACTGTTTTTCTTCATGACATACTCAGCTTTTTTGAGTTAAGAACACATTTTAAATAGCCGACTTATATTACATACGGCCACTTATTTATTTTTTCAGAGATGATTTACACGCGACGACTTCCGACTCCTCGAGACGAGATACTTCTGGAAATACTCGACACAGGCGCCAGTGTAAGTCCCGAGAACACTTCAACCCATTTATGCCTAGTGGACTTTCCCATCTTTCTAAATTGGATCAATTTATTTCCAAAATTAGGGATGTCTAGTATATTTTTTTTTTATTTAGAATATTTCTTACAGAAATTCCTTTAAGCAAACAGCGCAGACCCTGATGGGACGCCGCATTATGCGTCGTCTCATCTGGGTCTACGCTGTTTGTCAAAGCCTTTTTTTCTAGTTTTTTTCTAATTTACAACAACGTTGCGTTGTACAGTTTGAGTTAATATTAAACATTTATTATTTCTGCATACATTTAGGTCTATCTTGAAAAATTTCCTCTTTAGTTGCATAATAAATAACTGGATAAGAATGTGTACTCCTTAATTTTGAATTATTATACTATTAATACGACATTATAGAAGATATTCATGTCATTCGTTTACGTGATGTATGAGAAAATACCAGTTATTTACAATGTGCAAACCGTTTAAGCCGTCAAACAAAATAGTGAAAACAATCGAAAACGTTGACTGGGTACATCTTGTATGCTTCATGATGTCATTAAGCAATAGCTTGCGCACAGCCGTTCTGTTTAAACTTCAATAAACGAACAAGTGCAAAAACTTCAATGCAAACAACTCAAACGTTTGTTAGTTACGGTATATTACTTTATTTAAATCTACTCAAAAATATGTTTACAATATTTTTCCTGTAATGCTGCAACACTGAATGAATTTTTTGATATCTCGTTAACATCGATAATCTATCGAAACAAATTAATAACTCTAAGTATTTGTTACTGCAGATACTTTAGAAGTTGAATTTTAAAACCTTAAACAAACATTTTAGACTTAAATAAATGAACAGACTCGAGCTCTGAGGTCGATCTACTACAAATATGTTAATGTCTACTCATAACAAATACAGTAAAACTTGTAAAATTGTACTTCAGTACTAAATTTAAGTTAATAATTAAGTTGCTTTGCATATATAGACGAGTTAATTGTTATTGTTTATATTCTGGATTTTCCGCGCATGCGCACTGACTGGTTGGCAAAACACTGGTTACAGTCACGTAAAACATGTCTAAAGGGCTTTTGTTTAGTCAATTAAACGATAAAAAATCGAAATAAACATTACAACTCTTAAACAATAGTGCAAATATATCATATATAGTACCAATAAATGTATATTCATATATATATATATATATATATATATATATATATATATACCAATACATAGTGCCAGTTACGCGGTCTCTGTAGTTTTCAGACTGTACTTACGAGGTCAATATAAAAAACGGGGTCTATATACAACCCCGCAATCTAGGCTCCTTTAATTACTATGAGGGGGGTGTAGGGGAGGTAATTCAATCAAATCTCACAATAAGGTCTTAAATCGAAAACCACAATCAGGTCTGAAATTGAAATTGTATATACCTCGCAAATAAGTTCGCTATATATTTCCTTGTATAAGACGTTAAATAAATGACGTATTTATATACAATAATTATAGTAGGTACCCCTATATACCTTAATTCGTGTTTATATCGGATAAAAAAGGGTATGGAGATACATGTATTTAAAGTGGGAACCCCATAACCTATTTCTAAATCAGAGACCCCGTAACTGGCCAAATGTGTGAATATATATATATATATATATATATATATATATATATATATATATATATATATATATATATATATATATATATATATAATTTCCTCTTTATAAAAATACAAATTAGTTATTAGCATACGAGTAAACGTGGTCGGAAGACTAAAAACTGACAATACCACACAATAAAACAATAAATTAGCCGTATTCTTTTTTAAAGTAAGACTTTAAAAATGATATTTCAAAACTTATAAAACATATATTAATTTTATTATAACTATAAACGGTGTGGATATTGTTATTGCTCATCAGCGATCGAAAGTGCATTATAAGAGGCGCATTTAATCAATTATAAAACAAAGCCATAAAAAACGGAATACATTACAATCGTTAAATGTTGTGGTAATTTTCTTTTCCATATAATGAAATTTCGTTTCGTTTCCATTGAATTACAATATTAATAAATTTTAATATACAAATGGAAAAAAACCTGCATCTTGTGCAAATTGAACTGTTTTTGCATGTATATTGAAATCTCTTAACAAGTAATAAGGAGTGATACATGTAGCAATCTAGCATTTTATGATAAATATATATATTTATTTAATTTATTTTACGCAAATCTTGTTTATCCATTGTGATTGCTTGGTTTTTATGATAAATATATATATTTATATAATTTATTTTACGCAAATCTTGTTTATCCATTGTGATTGCTTGGTTTCATGATGGTGTTACGTGCACTGCAAAAACGTACAATCTTTACACTATATTGCCGAGTTTACATTTGCCTGTACCCGCGTTAAATACATCAATTGTGTAGCAGTAATATTGAACAATATTTTAAATTTAAAGTTATAAAGCACTGTATTATTATGATTAAACTGGCTAACATATAAATACACATGTTCCTTTTAATCCGTTTCGGACAAATATCTTCTTTTTTAATATGTTAAATTATTTATTAAAGCAAATGTTACGTATTTTGATTTTAATATTAGGCTTGCTTAATATGACTGCTCAATATGCCAAGAGATGACATGGAGGTATCATAAAGTCTGCCACATGTGGTCTATGCAGGGACCCAATTAAAGTATAGGTCCCTATGTTTATGACACCGGCATGTTTTCTGTGTAATTGTCTGGACAGTCTCCGATCATAACGAGATAATATGCTTGTGACGAACAATGGTGCAATTAAACACCAGGTTAGAAACGCTGAAACAAAAGTGTAAAAATTGGTGTGCACAATTAAATAAAACAATTACATTTATGAATTTATTTGTTGTGTAACAAGGTTAGTTTGAACAGATATATTAAGGTTAAAATCAGTTAATATATGTTGCGAACAAAAAGCGATCTATTTGTTGTTTGTTTTCATCCTTATTTGTGTTCTTTTATTAAATTTAATTTATTCTAAAAGAATTTCCATTTCTGAAATTTTGTATCTAAAATGGACGTGAAGATGCGTTTAGTAGAGATTTTTGTGGTACCTAACCACATACCGAGCTCGTAGATAGTGTACGTTCCACTTCAGAGCTCATTTTTAGTAAAAACAAATAAAAACAACCATATAATCGTTACAAAAATGAATTTCCACGCATGCTTATGTTTTATTCAGACATAAATAGTAAAATTATATTTGATACAGTTCATGATAATCAATAAAAACGATGATTAAGTCAACCTTCTCTATATGCGCTTATATGAATTCCACCTCTTTTTGCCAACCAGCGGGCGGAGTCTAAACGTAAAAGGTGCGTGTGACGTCACGCGTTAATTCGTCTATTGTCAACAACACGTCTTTTTTTCAATCCGACTGTATTTCATACATATGTATGCATAGTAGTGTAAACAGCACTAATGGGTTGAACAACGCTATACTAGTATTCGAATAAAAAACAAGCTCACATAATCTGACAAATGAAAGTGAAGTTTGCAATTAACCAATATAATTAATTTTTTAATACAAAATGTTCAAGACATTCGTCATCCGTGTATGTACGTTTACCCTAAAGAATTGCCGCTGCGTTTTTTTTTAGAGAAAATACAGTTAAAAAAACAAAGTTCATGCAATAACAATTGATTATTTCTGTTTTTTAGATTTACACAATGATCTTTTTTAGAACAAGTAAACTTCTCAAACAGATGTTACATTGTTCATTATTATCGACCAAACATACTAAAGTTAGATAATATAACCATCGAAATGCATTTTGTACATTCTTAGGATACTGCTGCTCATATCATTTTCCGAGGCCAATTTAACTATACATCGAACATTATAATATATTATTACATTATTTGTTATTACGCTTGACGGAAGTTCCATGCTGAAAACATGATTGTCCAAGTATATGAATATCGCGATAACTTGTAGTTTACCATTTGTTATCATAAAGAGCTTGTTCACGTGTTTTACTAACGAATACTTAGTTCTGGGTATTACTTTCTCGGAAAATTGCGAATGGTTTTGCACAAAAGTGTTTAAGTAGTTAACACAACTTTATTTTATGCTTTCCGGTGGTTTATAGAGAAATATCAGTGAATTAAAACTGATAATTTCACTGTTTCAAACAGTGAAAATTAACAGTGAAAATTATCGATAATTTTCACTGTTTACTCTGAAATTACGTCATTTTTGTTGACAAAACGACGTCATTATCCCAGCGAAATTCTTTAATTAAACTCTTTAACAATGTATATAAACAGTGAAGAAAGCATAAAATAAAAAGAAACTGTGTTGGATTCGGTGGAATATCGATTTTAATTCACTCGTGATCATAAATTATTATTTTTTTCCACTTGTGGCTGCGCCACTCGTGAAACTATTATTTTCTATAATCACTCGCGAATTAAGATCGATAATCCACCGAATCTAACAAACATCCTCTATATGTGTGAAGGTTGTGCCTATTGAAGTGCATGTTTAATATATAACTTATATAATCTTAACTAAAAAGTTTTTTTTTTCTTTTCAGCCTCCAATCGATGTCGTTGAAAAGCATGTGAAATGGGGTGACGGTTTCGTCTTAATGTTTTCATTGGCTGACAGAAGTACCCTTGCATGTTTGAACGAAGTTAAGGGTATAATCGAAAAGGCTAAAGGTCGCGATTGTCCCTTGACCTTGGTTGGCAACAAGAGTGACCTGATTTCAGCTCGGGAGATCGAAGAAGATGAACTCGGACAAACAGCTCAAAAATTTGACTGTCCGAAGTTTGAAATTTCTGTGGCAGAAGGTAGTCAAGGCGTTCTAGAAGTCATGGACGAGATAATATGTCAAATTAAACGAGACTTTGTGAAAAATCTCAGCTCGTATAATCAGAATCAGGTGACAGACAACAAGCCGCGCTCAAAACTCTACAGCATGAAAAAGGCGCTCAAAAAGCGCATCAATAAGAGTCATAGTGATACGTTTTGAAACTTCATTTCACCGGAACTACTTTATCTGTTCAAGTGTTCCATTAATAGAGTGATGCGTTAATATGATTATTATTGTCTCACTATTTCTATGAGAAAAGCTCAGTAATACCATTCAAATGTACAGTTTCTGCAATCAATCAAAATAGAAGCAGATTTGCTATATTATCAGTTGGGTACATGCATCGTTTAAACGTAAATAACTCTTTTTCTTGCATACAGGTTGTAATAAATCTTTTTTATTTTAGTGGTCTCGATTTTTAACGGATAAGAAAATATCAAATACATTTTATAATGATTGAACCAAAATGCTAGTGTAACAGGTTTTTATCATGTCTTGTACTTTTTTAAGGAAAAAGAAGAATCGTTTCCGCAAGTTTCTCTTTTTTTTCATTTATTTTAAGTAACATCATCATTTGATCGGAGCCTAAGAAAATTTAGTTTAAAGTTTGTATACTATCCGTTCCAAAGTAGTCTTAAGAGAGTGAGCGACTGAGCCATTCAGCAATTACAGTTTATCGGGCAACGATAGGTAACATATAACAAACACACAGCAAAACTGGTTTGATAAAACTAAAATGTAATGAAGTGGTCAAAACAAAATTATCATTTCTCCGTATCTGGTTGCTCTGTATTCGGAACGCGTATTTATATTAAAAGTCATGCGAATATGTATACATAATTAAAGCTCACTGAAAAAGATTGTCAATATAGATCATTCGTGTATCAGTAGAAATGGAAGCCAGTGAAATAACGTTCGACATTATGCAAAATTATATAGTAAAATGTAGTTTGCTTGTTTCACCCAATAAAAAAGAGTTGTGTTCGCTTTCATATAGTTTAAATAAAACTCCACGTTGCTTGAATCTATTTAGACTATCGAACTGGATTAACAATTTAATAAACACACAAAAGTCATTACACAGATAAACGGTCGATCTTAATGAAACGTTAATGTATATTACGACTTATTCGAATACACCGCACCTCTTGTGCATTTACATATCATAGAATGTATTCCAAACAATTAATGTTAACCCGCATTACCATTCAAAACATTTATCTCCTTTTTTTAATATCATTTTAATATGGTAGGCCTTGTGGTAGGATGCTGATCAAGAAATCAGAAGGTCCCTATTTCGAATCCCTCTTTTTTCCTTAGCAAAATATTTTACTCTTGCTCCTACTGCGCCGGATGTTAACGTACGACTTATATCCCCGTGATTTGGGGGTAAATGTCAAAGTCGATTGAAGATTGAACATTCTAGTATCATAATCAGAAAATAAACCCATGTATTTACCATTTGCATATCATGTACGTATATATGTTTTGCTTAAATCATTCGAACAAACATGCCTTCAAAATAAAAGTTTAATATCCTAACCTTATTTTCATGATTTGACAAATATGTTTCCAAAACTTATACATGTATTAGCATAAATTACTTATGCGGATATTTTTTTATTAATTAAAATCGATTTTAAGTGCTTTAACATATTGCATGAGTGCAAAATATTTAATGTTGTTAAATCTACATGGTGTGGGCACACTGACTGCACAAATAATTATTATCCACGAAATGATGGCCATCCTACATGATTATTAAAATAAAAACACGGAAGGTCAGCGTTGCTTGGTTTATGTTTCTAGCTATCTCTTGGCCATTTATCAACAATGCGAAGACAAACGGCAAAGTACTCAAACGACTGAATAAATATGTTCGTGTTAAGTTAAAATATGTGCTCATAACAGTAGTCATAAAGTCCAATGCCTTTCATTTAAGGCAAGTGCATTGACTATTAAATATCGGACAAATCGCTCATCATAGTGAGAAAAAAATGGCAAATGGTTAAAGCTGGGTTCTCAGCCAGTTGAATAGTTATGACCGTAAAGCGTTTACAACAACATGTGATTGTATAAACTGTTGTCAGATGATAAAATTAAGTGATGTGTAGCATATTCATTTTCACTGTTCAATTGTGTCGTTTGAAATCGAGTCTAGCAAATTGCTTGCTTTTTTACTAAAAAGAGGAACTTAATTTAATAATTTTCTTATTAACAAAAACGTTTCCTTCATTCACTGCAATTACAACATGCGTCTGTAATGATTTGTTTCGCCTATCAACAATGCTATCGTGTGTAACTTAAACTTCTGTAATATTAAGCATAAAACACAAATTACAACGTTACATATACATATATTTTGAAAACAATAAGTGGCATTGATTTGATGCCCGACAGCATATGAGGGATAACATTTAAATCTACGTACTCAACATGTTCAAATGACTAGTATATAACACTTTACAACCAAATTCAATGATAATTATATTGCAACAATAGAAAACTGGTCGTATATGATTCGTTTCGACTGTGTTGTGTGTGTGGCAGCATCAATAAAGTACATATATTAAATGCCCTCACGTTGTTAATGATACAGTTTCCGCTAATAAAAAAAGGAGTTAATACAAGTATATGTACCTGAATGCATCACCATTGTTATGTAAGTAAACTATACAATTGTTCAAGAAAAACTGTATGAAGGTATGATATCACTTTGTTCGAAGTAAAACACGCTGGCATGCGCACATTCACGTGGTCTGCTATGACGCCGGATATATACCAGTTAAGTATAAGATTCGGTTCATAATCTGAACGGACGAAAAGTGTGTTCCTATTATTGTATCAAGTTCAATCTTAAATGTTAATATACCAAACAAACACTACATGTAGTTATCCTTGTTATTTGATGTTCAATATGACTCCTATTAAACATACTGCACGAAATACCAACTCGTGATGATCCATAAAAAGGAACCCCATCCGTAGTTTAGCTTATTCCATATAATCGTACATTTTAACGAACAACACTTTAAAATTGTGCTGTTGTCATCATCATCTCTAAACCATCCTTTATACCTCGTTTATGAACCTTTATTTCCTAATATTTCCCGTCGCAGCCTGCATTGTAATTGAATAAAATAAAATAGTTTATTAAAGTATATTGCATTTGAATGTAAATGTATATTTTCTCTCGCGCATTACTACTGCTAATGTTTGCTAGTTAATTTGTGTAGTGGAAATACGCTCTCTGCACCCAATTGTATAAACGCTGGTTAAATTTACCGCTCGGTAACTTTCAAACTTTGGTAAGTTTGCGGTTATTCAGGTTTAGTAACCTTCAATGTAACTCGATTGTATAAACACGATATACCGCAAATAACCTAACCGCGCAAAGGTGAATTTAACCACCGGTAAATTTAACCAAAACATTCCCACAATGCATTTTCTAATGACGTCATTTTCGCGCGAAGTGTCACGCTTCGATTTTGTTTACACACAAAATAAACAGCGACAGGTATTTTTTTTGTATCAAATTCATTTACAAATTAATTCACAATAAAATAAAGTGTTCATTTTAACTATGAGTTCATCAAATTATTAAAAGTGTTTACGAACATATGACCAGGGAAAAAATTATGATGATGTCGGCATTTGCATCATTTAGTGGAATCCCTTGTGCTTCCAACTGCGAGAGAGCGCTTACAAAGACGCCTACTTTTCTTGTTGTCTTAAGTGATGTAACATATACATGGTCGTCGTTACATGCTAGCCTATTCTTCTCGTTTGGCTTATAGCCCGTTTTCATGACTGCGTAATAAAATAATATCTTTCGCCAAATAACGATTTTTACACATTCAAAGCACAACGCTGAGTAGATATATCATTAACTTAAAATTACATCCGAAAATCACTCTGTCTATAGTCCAATTAATAGTTGCATATTGCAATTGAAAAAGTGCGAGTCTTTTTGACGATTTATTATAAACGCGGCTTATTTCACATGTACATGTACTGTATATCAACATATTTGAATTGTCAATTTATCACATTTTCCTTATTTCGAGCAATGTGCATTGTTTATAATCCGTGCATATACTTTTGACATTTTAGAATGTATAACAAGCCATACAAATATCGCACAATTCATAAATAATCTGCAATATTTAATTTCCGATTTAATTCACGTTAGGCATAGAGATGTGTAAAGTACAAGATGATAATACATACCTTACTATATATAGTAACAAATTTGTACAGTTGTTCATGCCATTATCACCATTGCGGGGTCATTATAAATATTCGGCCCTAGGGCCGATTATTTATATCCGGCCCTCAGAATGTGTGCGCGTGACCTTCAACTGGAAAAAAATGGCGTCCACATCCAGTATTAGCCATAAAAAAGTAAAACATCTAGGTTATTGTTCTACTCACCGAAGTTGTGTAATAACCATGTTTATTTTCGTAAAGTTTAATTTGCTTCCATGACGAGTTAAAATTCTGAACACATTTCTTCATCGCAATCCATCTCTTCCATTTTAAAGCACTGGATGTAAGCAGGCAATTCTTTGTGGATAGACATTCTTTGATCGACTGACAAAGGAACGACTTATTCATCAAAGAAATTACCCTTATAATTCAACATCGAATTCATTCGAACAGTTAAAGAACAATTCACTTACACTTTTCTTAAATTTAATCTATCAACTATTCAACAAAACATCGCTTTATTCGACATTTTAACGAAATCGAAAATGCAGTCTCACCAGTTTCATTCCAGTTTTATATCCCAACACTGTTATTCACATTCATAATATTATAATAATCCATCGTAAACACACACACTAATCGTTCAATGCTTAAAAAATATTTAACTGTTAAATAAAAACACTCCAAGTCCGATTTGTTGTTGTCCTTAAATCCAAAGCGTCTAGCTAGTTTCGTAATTTAAAGTACGTCACACGAGATACGTCATAAATTGCGTAATCAATTCAAAGAAAATATAAGTACGGAAAGCTGGTTGCTCATAAATTTTAGTGAAGGACCCAAAAAGTATGATTTTATGACTCAAAACCTTGGCCCATCTATAATTTAGTATAAAAGTAAGATATATATATTATAGACATTAATACACGGCTGAGCCGGACCGGGCAGTGATAATCGGCCCCAGGTCGCAAAGCCCTAGGGTCGTTATGCTCCCTGCGGGCCGATTATCACTGCCAGGCCCGGCTCAGCCGTGTATTATCCTCTCAAAATAGCACCACACTGGAAATCGGAATGTCCCATTTTGTACACGGGTATTATCTACTCATTTATCTGTTGTGTAATGGAATGTTTTCCATTCTTTGTGTATTTATATATTAAATTATTTTCATGTTCAATAAGGTCATTTACCATAGACAAATAAAACATTGACATTGTACAAGTTTAAACATATGTTTGTACAATCTCTTGCACGACGGTTACATTACATTCGCCTCTGTGTTGGGCTCAGAACGGACAATTGTTATGAAAGCGTCACATTCATGTCATGATAATTCCAAGCGTTCATCATTGAGGTTACAGTATACTAAACAATCTCTTGCACGACGGTTACATTGCATTCACTGCCTTAAAGAAAACCATATCATACCATGATATCTTATATCAGTCTTAATTCATTATTATAAAATTGATATGTTTTTTTGATGTTAAGAAACCAACATACATACACACATCGAAGCAATTCCTAACGTCACTCAATAAAAATTATGTTCAATTGTTTACATTTGTGAAGTGCGTGGAATGATTCCATCTGCGTAAATGGGCAATAAAATAGTTCCAAAGAGTTTCATTAAAACTCACAAGTTTTTGAACGATTTATCGTACATTTAACAGTCATATTTCTTAATTTAATGCATGCGATCTTAAATATCCAATCAAATATACATTGAATGCGTTTGTTCGGTTTTACCTATTTTATAGGCAAAATGGCAAGCTGAGCATTTCGCAGAGTTGTATGTGAGAGCAAGGAACGACAACTCTGCGTGGAGATTGATGTTTGTATGCAGAAATCTGCAAATGCAACCGAGTTTACCAACGGCTTTTATTTGATAAACTGCTTCGGTAGTAATGTAGAGTACATGACGTAGCGTGTGACGAAGACGAAAGTTAATCGAGTTCATAAACTCATTTGAATATAGTGATAGGATGGCATAAGGGCCTTTATTTAACTAGATCTATGCTAAAATAATTATTAAAGACCCTAGATGCAAAATCTTCAATTATTAAGTTAAATGGATTATTTATGGATTTTAAAGGATTATTAAAGGTAAGATACTAGTTCAAACGTGTTTTTGTTTGTACTTTTGTCGGTCCCTGTTCTCGGAGAAATGATTTTAACATGGGCGCCATTGATGCATCGGATCACACATGGCATACCCATAGCAGAATATAAAAAAAACACGTTCTGTGCGACCTTAAATTCGTCGTCCGATGTCGGAAAACGTATATTAAGTCAAATAAAGTGTCAGTCGCTGAAATTGTCTGTTTACTCGTCGAAATTGTCTAGGTCGTCGATGGTTAGCTTTTATAATGTCGCGCGACTCGGTCATTTTGTGTAAGTTACCTCTCGGTTACTTGTACTTACCCACCTAGAGAAGCAGGGTATGTTTTAACTGGGTATTAACCGATTGGTATAACTTACCAAATTTTATACAAACGCTTACCGACCAGTAACCAACAAGTTACCGACTTTTAACCGCCGGTATGTGGTTAACTGCCGGTTTAACTGTTTATACAATCGGGTGCTGAAGATACATTTTATACATTGATATGCTGATTGATATATAATTGCCACCTTTTCATGTGATCGATATCAGTTTTACAAATGATATGCGTGCCACGCCTGGGAACGAGTTTGAAGTGATATCGGCATGTTATAAAATAGGAATGTATTCTAGTTTGGTCGTGTGTGAATCTCTTGCTTCTCTTACAATTGTAAACTCTATTTTGATTACTCGATAAAATACTATAATTCGTCATTGTGTTATATTACGTTCGATCGTTTATTCGCTTTAGCAACCATTTTACTTAATAATACGATAAATAACATGCAAAACATCATCAGATTTAAAAGCTAATAATATACCAAAATGTGTCATTACTTACATCGTTTGTTATCATGGCGACATGGTCTGTGCATTTGCTGCTGTATTACACTACGCGGTTTGTCAGAAAAGATATGAAGATATGTTTATACTATATAAAGCAGTTGGCCTTCTTTTCAATAAATACAAACATGCATATCTGAAGTCTTCAATAGTGAATGTGGCGTTTGCTAACAGACAAACATTGCGTTTAAAGCTAGTATATACGATCTTTGTTATATATTTTGAAAAAAAAGTTATGAATAAACAAAACTTGAAAGTTCAGATGATGTGGCACTAAACTATCAACGAAATTTGAGTTTTATGCAATTGCAAATAAGTTTATAATGTAAAGTGGAAACACATTCATGTTCACCGTTAGGATATCCCCACTATTTTGAATAAACGTGTTGGTCTCGGCGTAAACAGGTGGATTCGAATTTCATTGAAGAAAACAACCATTAATTGATGCAACAATCATAAGATGGTTTATATTATTTAACATAACTTGTGCATGAGCATGTATTTGTTTAAGATAAAGAAAATAAAATGCTGACATTAAACTCGTACATACATGCATAACACCGTTATTTATTCTCCGGGGATCCAATCCGATTATATAAACGCTAGTTAAAGTAACCCCTCAGTAACGTTTAAACCTTGGTAAGTTCGCGGTAATACAGGTTTAGTAACATTCAAGGTAAGTTGATTGTATGAACACGATATACCGAAAAGTTACCCAACCGCGCATAGTGTTATTTAACCACCGGTACATTTAACCAAAACATTCATATAATGAATTTTCTAATTTCGTATATTTCGCGCGAAGAGTCAAACGACGATTTCGTAAAGAAACAAAATGGCTGTCGCGGACAGCAACATGAATGCTTCCAAGAGAGCCAAACATTTTTCATTTCGAGGAAAGTAAGTTATTGAAACCTGCATGCAGCAACATCTTACAAACCTCAATTTGAAGTATGCGAATGGTGGCGTTAATTTTAATACAAAGACAAGATATGGCAGGAAGTAACTTGCAAAGAATTGCCGTCGGGAATTGACCGCGCACTGTAAGACAGGTAAAGCAGATGTTGACCAATATGGAAAGTACCATTTAATTTATTAACATTTGTCTTCATTAATGAAACAATATATAAATAATGTTACATTAAAATATTTTCTAATACAAAATATAACTATTAAAGAAAGTTGTACATTTCTCCGGTATAATTAATAATGTTTATGTAATAAATCAACAATCGCTAATATCTATTATGTAAGTATAAAACAAAATAATTATCATTAGCTATATAACTTCAACATAGTATTAAAAACAGCGAAATGTATTTATTTTGTCCATTTCATTTTCAAACGCCTCTTCAAAATAAATAAAGTTCAAAATTTAGCTATGAGTTCATCAAAGTATTTAAAGTGTTTAAAGGGGCCTTTTCATGTTTTGGTAAATTGACAAAATTAAAAAAAGTTGTGTCAGATTCGTAAATTTTCGGTTTAGTTATGATATTTGTAAGAAAACAGTAATACTGAACATTTACCATGCTCTAAAATATCCATTATATGCATCTTTTGACGATTTGAAAACTTGAAAATTATAAAGCGTTGCAACGCGAAACGATTGAATAATTTGGAAAGTTCTGTTGCTGTCGTTATATTTTGTGAAACTACGAGGATTGCTCATATAAAGTAAAACATACAACCTTCATAGTATGAGCACGGACGGCCGAGTGGTCCAAGTGGTAGACTTTTACTCCAGGACACAAGAGGTCAGTGGTTCGAGCCCAGTTGAGGGTTACTTTTTTTCTTTTTTTAATTGTGTTCTTGTGTTTTTACTGGAGCTTTTTAGATCCGATGTTTACATTAATCAATATAAAGCATTTAATGACAAAGTCCAATACATGCCAAAATCTGTGAAAAGGCCCCTTTAAACAGTGTTTCAATACAGCAGAGACGCCTATTGTTCATGTTGTTGTTGTTGTTGTTGTTGAAACTGATGAAACATATCTTGGTCGTCGTAACATGCTATTCTTCTAATTTGGGTTTAAGTGCTGGTTTCATGGCGCAATTAAAAATAATCTCTACCCCAAAATACGAGTTTAACAACTTCGCATCACAACACCGAGTATATGATTAACTTGAACATTAAATTACATCTGATAATCACTCTGACAGTTGTACAATATTGCAAATTTTATTTGAGAAACATCAAGTCCTTTTTGCGATTAATTATAAACGCGACTTATTAAAATGTATCAACATAATTGAATGTCAATTGATCACGCTTTCCTATCGTGTAATATGCATTGTTTTAATCCAAGTAAATGCTTTTGTCATTTTATAATGTGTGCAACAAGCCATAAAAACACAATCACACAATTCGTAAAATTATCTGCGATAGTGTAAAATACTAGCTAGCAAAAAAGCACAACACTAGAAATTTGGAATGTCCCATTTTGTACACGGGTATTGTCCGCTCATTTATCTGCTATTTCATGGAATGTTTTCCATTCTTTTTTTATGTATATTTATATCCATTTATTTTATTGTATAATTAATGCATTTACCATGGATAAATAACATATTGCCCAAGCTTAAACATATGTTTTGTATGCTGAAATCTGCAAATTTAAGCGATTTTACCAACGGCTTTTATTTGATAAACTGCTTCAGCTCATTTGAGCAGAAGTAGAGTACATGACGTAGCGCGTATGAAGAAGTGGAAAGTTGATAAAATTCATAAACACATTTGAATAGTGGTGTGATGGCATAAAGGTACTTATTTAACTATGCTTAACTAATTATTAAAGACCCTGAATGAAAATTCGTCAGTTATTTTGTTACGTGGATTATATGTATCGATTTAATAGCATAATTAAAGGTAAGATTAAATTCCGCATGTTTATTTTTTTTGTTTTTGTTTTTACTTTCGTGTTAACGAATATTTAGCACTTTCGATAAGATTTTCTTTCTACTTACGCAGTTTTTTATTCGATTTGGTCTTTTGACAAGTGAATGGCTATACTTTAATAATAAGCTAGTTACAATAACTTTGTGGTCGCAAGAAGCTTGAACATGCATTGTGTGCTGGCGATTTCTGTTCACGTTAGTCGATTCTTTTTCTCCATCCGGAAAAAGAATTTAAACATGGGCGCCATCGATGCACCAGATCACACACGGTATACCCAAAAACGTTCTGCGCGTCCTTAAGTTCGTCGTCCGAGGTCGGAAATCGTAGTGTCATGTCTTTAAGCTCGAATAAAGCGTCAGTCAATGCAGGTGTCTGTTTACTCGTTTAAATTGTCTTGGTCGTCGATAGTTAACTTCTAAAATGTCAGCCAGTTTAACAAAGTTGTCTCGCGGTTACTTGTATTTACCCAGCAGGGTATGTTTTAACTGGGTGTTAACCGATCGGTAAAACTAACCAAATTGTATACAAACTCTTAATGACCAACAAGTTACCTTCTTTTAACCTCCATTGTGGTTAACCGCCGGTTAAACTGTTTGTAAAATCGGATGTTGGTTCTTCAATAAATCCGAAATGGGTTATTTAGTTTGATGTAATGGCTTCATAAAATACGTTTTTGGGATAGTTTCCTCGCGATATACTGGATTAATGTACGTTGTTTTCATAATGCGGTTACAACCGGATACGCACATGCATATTTTAACTCAGCGGAAAAAAGTCAGGTACATCACATATCAAAGCGGAATATAACTATATGAGCGCCCTGTGAAGGTTGTTGGAACACATGAGGATTAATAGAGCTTCATTTGTTCTTTATCACGATTCAAAACGTTGACGATTTTTTAAAATAAGTTGGAAAATTGCCATTTCGACAATCTTCGACAAGTCCCTTTGAACAAAAGGTTACAATATGACGGAGATGAGTTAGCTATTTTAAATATAAGTTAAATGATAAGTATTAGTAAAAATTGAAATAATACAAACTAACCCATATTGCGTATAAATGGACGTATGATTCAATATCTATGTAAACGTTAAACTCGCGTCGTATTATACACATCTTGACGATGGATGAATAAAACAATCAACTTTTAATAATATATTTTACATTCAAATAACGACCTTTTGAATGGGCTTATCTCGCAATAACGTTAAGTTCACTGGCCACAACGTATACTATGTTACATGGAGTCAACGAATACGTAGGTTTCAACCCTATTCATGCAACGTTTGTATTTCTGTAGTATTCATGCGTGTCCATGTATTATGACAACTTAAAGTATAGCTGGTAATTAAAAGTGCGCTTGTGAGAACTGGCGTGTTTTCATCATGGCCAGTCATGCTTCCAATTACTTTTAATATAGGTATCCAGATATTGTTTTGGATAATTTTACAGTTTTGCAAAAAAGGTTTATGATACGAGTTCTTACTCAGACACACTTTTTAAACTAATTGGAAAAAAGGTGATTGCTATTTATATAATCAGCAGTTTGAAACATTTAATTTAAGCGTGTTTTATTTTCTTCATAAAAGCAATTTAATGTTTCAAAATAAATCAATAAAAGAAGGAAAATAACTTGGAACCAATGAACGTAAAACTTTAATATCATCAGACGTAATTTTTTGTATTGGATTTTTTGCGAACGAGTTGCTTAATACAATGTTACATTTACTTACAAAGCGTTAAAAACAAAGTGACACGTGCAAATATACATAGGTCAATCGGTTCTAATGGCTCACAAATATCGCCATGTAATTGGCCCGCCCAAACTGCTGTTTCTGCCACATGTCTGCTGAATTGAAATCAGCATAGACGAACTGCGGGTACCTGGGATGTTTGTCCATATTACAACTCCCTTCCCTTTCGATGACCGCCACATGTCCGATATCCCCGAGACAAAAGCCATGATACAGGGTGTTGATGCGAAAGCGACGTTCAATCGTCGATATGACATCGCCGACAATCGAGAAGAAATTATACGTTGTTGTCTTTGTGAGGTCCGACCAGCTTGCGTCCACGACCCTACCTTTTGCGAACCAGTTGTTGAAGTCGCTTCCTTGTGCGTCAAAGATGACGAATCCAACCTCGCGTTTGTCACTATACAGAGCAAACTTTACGTAAATGACGTTGAGGTTTGCCCAGATAGCGTTCAGATTATCCTGGCGGAAGTGGCTGGAGTAGGTTCGCGACATATCAATCGGTTTTGTAGTGGAGGCATTCTGCCCTGTAGGAAATGACGACATTTGTTTTGAAGAGAATGCTTATTCTTGGCAGCAGCAATTTATATTTGAAATTAAATTTCTAACTGGTTAACATAACATAGTATTATTTACAGAATATTTGAATATCAATATCATTATTTGTCAAGCAAAACACCTTCTACATATAGTTTTGATATGCTCTATTTATTCCTGATTTTTCATTTCATTGTCTGTCCCAAACTGTCAACGGCGATAAAGAGTTCTGGTACTTGTGAATCAACCGCCAGCCGAGACGATAAGTTGTTCATTTGCCAAAAAACAAACACTTTCTTACCGATTTAAAATAATAAGACGTCTTGGTTTGAACATGTATCATATGTCATCTTTAGCTTTATGGCTAACTATCGGCATGCATCAAATACATTTAAAAAACATACACAAAAAGCATCAAAGCATAAGTCCAAAAATATAAACATTTAAATAAAACAATAAAACAATTTAAGGCACATTTTACAAAAAGTGCACTTATCAACCACGTTCGCCAAGTATGCAAAACGTACGTTGAAAAAATGGAAATGAATCTTGACTAAATCAGCATATTTATTTAATTAACATTGGGAACTTTGCATCCTGAACATGTATTGTTAACAATGCCTTCTTTAAACAAGAAAAAGGTTTGAGTTTAATAAACGTCATTTAAGTTCATAAGTTCATAAGAACTTTAGCCAAGTTGAGATCATTACATGGATAAGTCTTCAATTAAGCAAAAGTATAGCACACGCGAACATCAAATGCAGTCAAACAAATATATTCGACTATAATAGTATTATATTGTTCAGACTTTTATAATTTGAACACACCTGTCATCCATGCGCTGTACACGTTTTGCCCGTTACCGGAAGTAGCTCTGAACACAAGGTTCCAACCGTTAATCTCGAGCTCTGCAACAAGCAGTGGGGCGGTCGACTGGGCTGGAGGTGGACCTGCCATAACGCCGTACGAGATCCAAACTATTAACAAAGCGATCGCTGTCGAAAACACGCTGAACATGTTAAAGTAAGTATGTGAATTAAAATATGATTTGATTGGAGAAATAGTAAAGAAACGTCCCTTGTTGTTGGCTTATATACACCAAAGATGAACTAAAGTACTTCATTTGCATAGTATGTGTCATAAGGCGTATGTTGAAACGACGCTCTGCACGAAACACATAAACATGTTGTTTTACACGATTTTATATAATTTAACTTGATTTGGTTGAATATGTCCTGTATACTTGGAATACATCCTGTGTACGCGTCATTTATTTTATGTTTAAAGGTTAACCACCTAACAACATGTTCATTATATTATGAGTAATAGCGTACTAGTGCTTAAGGTACATCAAGTCCGTGTAAACTCGTGTATGCAAACAAAAAGATCATTAAGCGATAAATCAGCTTGCAAATTAAAATATAACTCTTGAATATACGTTGAGTTTGTATGAAGTGTATCTACCTAGGAATTGGTAGAGTGCAAATTTAATGACATGATACATGATACGACTTAACCAAAATAACTATGTATTGAGTCTGGAAGATACGCAATAATCTGATGCTTGGGTACGAAGTCACCACCTTTGGATACAAGTTGATTAGTTGGCTAAAATTTAATTCATAGTCAAATTAGGTTTTATTTAAAAGAATAGTTATTTATGTTCATCACAGTTTACGTCAAGTAAATATCTTCTTGTAATGTTTTATACTTATGTTTTGTTCTGCGGCGAATGAGTGGCGAATAACAGTGAGTGATAATTTTATGATTTCACTCACTCTTACGACTTTCTTAGCTTTTTTACTCCTTTTAGCTTGCGTTATTGCGACTTTTTGTTTAGCCTTTGTACGCCTTTAAGTTCGACGTTATCACGACTTTTGTAACGTTTGTTAACCTTTCAATTTGTGTTATTATACCTTAATTTTGCATAAGTATGCCTTATTCTCGCGTTATTACGCCTTTTTGACGTTATTACATTGTATTAATCGTTAGTAGGTTTGTACTCCCTGTGTACATGTAGGAACCGTCCATATGTAGTAGTCTTATTAATAGAGAGCCAAACTCGGGAATCTGTGTCATCTGTGTCTTGCTTTTTGTGTATCAAAAAGCGTTTTAGTAATTTCAACAGGAATAATCGTTTTAGGGCATTTATTTTTGTTACTACATGTATACGAGTCATTCTGTTTTCTTTAAATACAGACTAAATCATCGCGCTAAATGTTTGATACTGACTGAATTTAATAATTGCTAGAAATGGTTTCCTATACATGAACGGTGATGAGAACAAAATTAGAAAACCCATCATTTCAATTATTATTGCATTCATAAGACTTCCAAAATTATACCATATGTTCTACCATAGTGCATTAATTGTTTGCAAGTGTACGTTAAGTTTTGATCTTATGCCTTATTATGTACTTGGAAATGAAATTCAGTTTCTAACCTGTGTAGCCATCTCATTTATTATTAAATATGTCTCATGTTTGTCTGAGTACACTTATACAATGTATATTGCCCAATAATATTACTTTTAGCCATAATGTTGCTGTAGTATCATTATACATTTAAATACATAATACAGAATTATTTGCTACATTGTGTAATTTACTTCCTGTATTGTAGTATACAAATAAATAGTGGTGTTTTTATACACTCTCTGTTAAGCTAATACCCCATATACCATCTATAATCTTTTTTTTTTCAGTATAGGTGGTCTTTACAGGGGAAACACACTGATTAAATTGAAGACAAGACAAGTGACAGGAACCTGTGGAAACAGTTTGATGAAGACCTCAACACCATCCTGGAAACAACACTCCAAGGGCCAATAGACTGAAGTCTCTGACCAATCTTGTCCACTCTATCGGCAAAGAACGATTTGTTGAGGTGACACGGAAACCCACCAGAACCCCTGCACAGCCAAATAGAATACAACGACAGATCACAGAAATTAGGAAAGAGCTGAAGTCACTGAGGAAATCCTACCTAAAAGCAAATCTAGAGGAAAGATCCGGACTTCAGCAGCTTAGAGATGAACTCAGACAGAAACTGACCGATCTTCGTAAGGCAGAACAACTCCGAGACGAACGGGAGAAGCGAGCCAAGAGGCGAGCTGAGTTCATATCCAATCCATACAAGTTTTCCAAAGGACTCCTAGACAAAGAGAAATCTGGGAAGCTTGAAAGCAGTATGGAGGAGAAACAACAGCATCTAAAGGACACGCACTCCGATCCAGCGAGAGATAATCCATTAGGAAGCTGTCCAAGAATTGAACCAGTACCAGAACCCACAACTGCACTAAACATAAAAAAACACAATGAAGGAAGAATCTGATGTAGTGAAGAAATCAAGAAGCGGCTCCGCACCAGGACCAAACGGTATACCCTATAAGGTATACAAGATGTGCCCGATGCTACTACGAAGACTATGGACCCTACTTAAGGTGATATGGAGGAAAGGAAAAGTCCCAGATTGTTGGCAACAGGCAGAGGGAATATTTACTCCAAAGGAAAAGGGCTCCAAACATGTGACCGAATTCCGAACAATTTCACTTTTGAATGTGGAGGGGAAAATATTCTTCGCTGTCCTGGCAAGACGAATGACCACGTTCCTGACAACCAATCAGTACATTGACACATCAGTATATAAAGGGGGGTTCCGGGTTTCTCTGGCTGCATTGAACACTCCAGTGCCATCAGTCAGATCATCCGTGAAGCAAAGGTGAACGACAATGACCTCACAGTCGTCTGGTTAGACTTTGCCAACGCCTATGGCTCCATACCAGACAAGCTTATTGAAGAAGCAATGAAGCACTATCATATCCCAGAGCATATACAGGGGATCATAAATGGCTACTTTGACGGCATACAGCTTCGATTCTCAATCGGTGACCAGGCAACGCCATGGCAGAGGTTAGAGAAGGGAATAGTAACTGGCTGCACCATCTCAGTGGTACTATTCGTGATGGGCATGAGCTTAATCATCAATGCCGCGAAGAGGGAAACCAGAGGACCAAAAACAGCGTCAGGTATACACCTCGCATCCAGCAGGGGGTTCATGGATGACCTGACCATCACTACCACCACACATGTACTTGCCCGCTGGCTACTAACAGCCCTAGAGGACACGGTCACATGGGCACGAATGAAGTTCAAACCCAAGAAGTCAAGGAGCCTGATCATCAAGAAGGGAAAGGTCACCAAAAGATTCAATCTACAGGTGCTAGGGGAAGACATTCCATCCATTATTGACAGTCCAGTCAAGTGCCTCGGCAAGTGGTACGACGCCAGCCTGAAGGACACTAACAACATCACTAGAGTCAAAAACCAGCTCCAAGATGGCCTGAAGCTTATAGACCTGACAGGACTTCCAGGCAAGTTTAAGGCATGGCTCTACCAACATGGGTTACTACCTAGGCTTATGTGGCCCATTATGATGTACGAGATAGCTACAACCACTGTAGAAGGATTCGAGAGAGTGATCAACCGGCATCTCCGGAGATGGCTTGGTGTCCCTCCTAGTTTCACCAGCATTGGACTGTATGCCAGAACCAACCAACTTTAACTCCCAATGACCTCACTAGTTCAAGAGTTCAAGGTTGCCAAGGGAAGACTGGTGGTAACCCTCAAAGAGTCATCAGATGACATGATATGGAAGGCAGGCATCGAGACACGGCGAAAGTGGTCAGCAAGCCAGGCAGTCGCCCAGGCAGAAAGCAGGCTACGACACAAAGACATCGAAGGCACCACAGCTATAGGAAGACAAGGCCTGGGCAGTACAAAACCACAACGCTGGAGCACTGCCGGTAAGAAAGAAGCCAAATGGTCCAGCATGAGATCAGGATTTCAGAAGAGGAAGACAGGCGCGCCAGAGCAGTCGATATAGGAGGACAGTGCGCATGGACACAATGGCAGACCACAGAAAGACACCTGACATGGGTAGACATTTGGCATTACGAACCACTACGACTCAAATTCCTACTGAGATCCGTATATGATCTGCTGCCATCTCCAGTCAATCTACACAGATGAGGGTAAGTGGAAGACCCAAAGTGTCAGCTGTGCGACAAACCAGGAACCATGCAGCACACCCTCTCATCTTGCCAGACAGCGCTAACACAAGGCCGCTACAGATGGAGGCACGACACGGTCCTCAAGGAGCTAGCAGACATACTAGAGCGGGAGAGAAGAAAGACAAGACCTACCAACAAGAAGGCAGTATCAACAATCAAATTCGTTAAGGAAGGACAAACTGCCAAGAAGGCAAGAACCGCAGCAACATCTATCCTTGATGAATCAGAGCGTTTGGAGATGAAGGTCGACCTAGGAAAACAGCTGGTATTCCCAGACATAGTCCATACAACACAGAGACCAGACATAGTTATATGGTCTCCCAAGGATAATAAACTGGTGATGATAGAACTCAATGTACCCTGGGAGACTAGGTGTGATGAGGCCTACAAGCGGAAAATGGGAAAGTACACTGAGCTACAAGAACAGTGTAAAAGTCGTAGTTGGAGTGCCTGGCTGTTCCCCGTTGAAATAGGGTGCAGAGGATTCCCAGCCCAATCAGTATGAAGAATGCTCAGCAACATTGGGATCAAGGGAGGTGACAGGAAGAGGGCTGTAGGCAGACTTGGACAAGCTGCAGAAAGAGCATCCAACTGGCTGTGGATGATGAGAGAGGAGAAGAGCTGGACGCTAAACCACTGACCCGTAGTGTTTGGCCAACACTACGGATCCACTGCCCGGAGAGTGTCCTGGGATTAAAGGATAGAAACACTTGATAATAGGCAGTTCCCAGCTGATGTGTCAGTGGTTTGTGCAGTAGTATCTGTATTCTACACACACTACCTAGAAAATTTCATTAATATTTACGTTCTTACGTGTATATGCGTAGTTTCACTTTAATGATAATAATAATATAACTGCTTTTTCTAAGAAATTATTTTTCTTTTCACCTTTGTACTGCTGTATAATCTGTAGTTACCAATTTGAAAATGTTTATAAATTTGCATTTATATGCCACATTCACAGTCTTATAAGTCTGAAAGTAAAAACATTAACTGTTATACATAACCCTTCTTTAATCTATTCCCAAAGATCACCTATTTTTCATGTTTCGTATAGGTGGTCTGACACAACATGTGTCAAATTTGGGAAAATAGTTGGAACAGTTTTTCTTATACTGTAATATATCATGACGGTACCCTACTATTTTCACATGCCTTTAACTTATACATATTTTTATACACAAGTTATTAGAAAAAAAGCCTTCATCTTTTTAATACGTTACAAATCTGTACATAAATTTGTTTGCTATTCATGACCACGGCTTTTGAAATCACTACTTTTGCGGATCTTGGAAGACTGGCTAAAAATTCATATTTTTACCAGCTGACTAATGTAACCATATTATTAAGTGGTTAAAATCACTTCTTAATAACCCATAAGCTTAGCTCATTCTCCCTACATGTTGTACACACAATAAATATTTCAATTTGCTGAATCCTAACGGTTTTACCTATTGTTTCCTCGATAGGCAAATCTGACATCTCGGGTAGCTCCAACATTATCCAGCCGACCATTTATGCCATTGGCAAATCCCATTGTCATGATTGTAAATCGTCCTCGTGTGCGGGTGCCGTCGAGCGAATAAACATCGTCAAAATGACTTAAACCATTCCAACAATAGAAACTGAATTTATCAACAGCAATTAGCAATATTGCTTTAATCTCACTAATTTAACTTGCACCTTTAAAATAAGTAATTTTACTTTTATACAAATGCTTCCCGAATCAACACGTGCTAACGCAAACGACGTGTGCACAAGACAACACCGCACAATTAAGGTTAAATACCACTTATTATATTAGAATCATCGACATATCGGGCTACATAATTATCTACCGTTACACCATTCGCAGCCAATGATCACTATGTATGAGTATTGGTGTTGCTTCATCCTACAAATTCAATATCTTGATATATATGTATTCATTCTAACGTACAAACCCCCACTTTCACTGTATAATATGTGTTGTTGTTGTAAAAATTATCGGAAGTCTCAATATTGTACTTAATACTGTACTTTGCTATATTGCCCATATTGTATATGTTATATACTTGGGTGAGAATAAAGTTCTGTTCTGTTCTCTTCAGGTAAAAAAATATGTTCATTCAACAGCATGAATTGATTAACAAACTGCACGATTTCACGGCTTGTGTCGGAAAAAAACAAATGCTTCAATAATAATGTCTATGCAATAAAATGGCCTGACACTTTTAGGAATTGCGTGCATACTTTGTACTGTTATAACTATATGCCCTTCTACTATCAATCGTCATACGCTTCGCTTGATCTCACACCAATAATCAAAACATTCCAAAACACTCGAAAGATATTAGTAATCAACTCCTAAACCTGAAATATAGGAGGATGAAACTTACGATAAAGTATCAGTGATTTCAGTATTTAGTCTCTCATATACCTTATAAACTAGAGTCTATTATTGTGCATTCTGAATCATACATTATTAAGGCGAATAAACTTCTCGATTGATTTGCAAATAACCAATTACCCGGCTTTTAATATTTTAAATTTAGTTTGTGTGTGTGTTTTTCGTGTTGTACTTTTAGAATATAATCTTTATACACGTGATAAAGATATATTGGTTATCGTTAAGAACAGTTTGAGCGCTGCGTTACATTATTTGTGGTATGTGTTTTTAATGGATTCGTGTAATTGGTTATGTTGTAATCTAGTATAAATAGAATATATCTTTATGAACCATTAATGCACAGAAGTCTTTAATGTTACCGATATAACCTGTCAAGATCTGAATTTCGTTGAAGTACAATTCAATCGTTCATGTTGCTTTTTGATTCTCTAATAATTTAGAATACAAAACGACGTAAATGTCACAACTGTTATTTTCTTTATACACTCGTGTTGGATGTCAGTGTAACAAAAGTCTAATCAAGTGTCACGTGTTGTGTATATCTTGTTCATAATTGTTGATTTGTTAAAGATATGTATCGTCTAAAATGAACTCATTTGAAGGGAAGTTGCACTTATGAAGTAATTAGTGGAACAACATGAGCTTCGACGTTATCAGAGCTAGTGCTATGTTGGACATTTTTGAAATAATTTCAGTAAAAACATTTGGCATTAAGCGTTTAATGTTGAGCGTATTGCAGTCAATAATGAAGCATTTGAACCATTGAGGTTTGTACCTCTCTCCGCGCAAAAAGCGTGGTCGACTGAAGGACGGACGAAGGATGGGCGATCTTCATAAAAGCATCACAGTTCAAAGCATGCCAGTTCAAACAAAACATTAACGAGCCTAAAACGAATTGATAGAATATGCGTCAGTTTCCAAAAAAATGAAAACATGTCCCTTTTGATCAACTTGATAAGTTTTTCCAAATATTGTCCTAAAAGACTTGGACAACATATGCATGCGTTTGCCAATCAGTTACAACTACGGACCAAAATACCAGGAATGAACATTAGATAAGAGAAAAAGCTATGCAAAAGATTAAAATGAATATGTTAGCGTTTCCGATTAACACTTTCTTTCGTTTGACATTGATATGATTTATGTCATGAAAACAAATCAACACGTCTGATAATTATCAAGCAATTATAATCAAACCATTTTTGGAGTATATGCTCTCGAGGGGTTATGTTAACTTTTATTTATTTACTGATTAAGGTCAGGAAGGAAGATGTGGAAATTTATGTATTATTGTACTTAAAAAGAACTCGAAGGTCTGTGATAATCAACAGGTAAAAGATACAACATTCAAAATAGCTCACGCATTGTTATTTTAGCGTTTTTAAAGTTGATCAAAACTGGCTGATTTAAGATGGATTGCGATTTGTCACCTAATATTCATAATCCGGCGCTACTAACAAAATAAAGGTTATATGTGTTCTCGGGAAAAGATGCAATAACCAACCAAGTAACAAACTTTACGGAATGGGTTGGTATATTATTGTTATTTCATCACAGTGACTTCCATTTTTTATATGTCTAGGGTAACCAATGCATGTGCGATGTGTCATCTTTTTCGAACGGTTTAGAATTATAAATATACGGGAACAAAGATGTGTATATTAATAGCAAATGAACAAAGGTTCTAATAATCATTGTTGGGATAGCAGCGTTTTTAAAGTTGATAACAAATGTCTAATTTAAGATGGATTGTGATATATCCCCTTCCATTCATCATCTGGCGCTACTCATAAATAAAATTGATATAATTTCACCAGAGGAGCTATTTAATAATACACTTGCTTGTTAATAGTAATTGTTAACATGTTTGCTTCGGATATACGCTTCTACGAACAGTTATTTATGAAAAAAAGCAAATACATTCGTGCATGAAAATATAGCACAATAAACATTTAAACACAGAATTAAGTAAATTTTTATACAATAGTTGCGTTTTTATTGATTACTATTCAAGTCAATTTGTGAACGAGAACATGCATTAACAGTGTTTATATAAAAGAAACCAATATATTGGCTCATAACGGCTTGAACACAACAGTATCATTCACAGAATAAGTAACAGAAAGCACGATAGGTTCAAGAGCATCTAGACATCTAGACAGGGGCCGCGAGCTGTTCAATCGAATGATTTAAGATCTGAGGAAACTCAAGTATTAGTATCAACCTTTTTATTTAAGCTCGACTGAATTGAACGCCTATCGCTTAAAGGACCCTCTAGAGGCCGTTCATAACAAAAAGGCATTGAGAACGCTATCAGATAGTGGCTCTTACCTGAGAACTCCTTATCGTTTGGAGGACACCACACCTAGTACATCGCTGACAATTAAATATATAAAATGAACGTGTTGCAGATACTCCATTCCAATATTATAAATGATATAATATACTTCGAGCAACTGCACTGAAATAATATGTTATTTGTTAAGTTATCGCGACTGTAAATACATACGCATAGATACCATTAGCAATATTTCCACATTTTGAGATCAAGAGTAGATCTCAAGACGCAGTTTGAATCGTGCAGTCTGAAATCTAGACATCTCCGAATCAAGATAGTCAGGGAACACAACAGGTGTAAGTTATTAATAAATAATGAATGCTGCTCATGTGTTTAACTATAATACTTAGACGTAGATGGAAATCTTAAGACATATGGATAGTTCATGTTTCATGCACAGATTATAATAACATTATAAAGATGTTCAAAAGAAACTTCACGGAGTACCTCCGTTGTGACAGATGGTGTAATAAATCACAAATGTTATATTTTAAAATAAACCTCAGTGGAAACTGTTGGGTTAATCGAATTGCTGTCTATATCTGCAGTTAAACTGTTGTTCAAACGGCTTGTTTTATTATGATCTTATGGTTATAATGAGCTCGCCCTGTCAGTACGAGATGTGTTAACAAATGCGCAAAAGTGATAAGCTGGCACAAATATCTGAAACCACGGGCGAAATATTGGTTATACAAAAATGATAACAAACATTACAACAGAACATAAGCTATTATATATACAATAAATTACCGTAAATATTCTCATTCTTGAAATAGTGAATAGTATCCCTATTTATAAACAATCATGAATATACGTGCATTATTCATATGCGCCTAATGGACTGTACGATTTTTGACAGCGAGGCCTTTAAGAAATATATGCGCATGATATCATTATCATCATCCTCATTCTCATCATCATCATCATCATCATCATCATCATCATCATTAGTATCGTCGTCGTCATCATCATCATACTCATACTCATCATCATCATCATCATCGCCATCGTCATCATCGTCGTCGTCGTCGTCGCCGTCGTTGACGTCGTCATCATCATCATTATCATCATCATCATCATCATCATCATCATCATCATCATCATCATCATCATCATCATCATCATCATCATCATCATCATCATCATCATCATCATCATCATCATCATCATCATCATCATCATTAACATCATCATCATCATCATCATCATCATCATCATCATTATCATCATCATCATCATCATCATCAGTATCATCATCATCAACATCAACAACATCAAACACTATTAACAAATGTTTTGAAAAAAAAATGTTATTTAAAGATAATGTTAATGTTTGTGTGGAACAAAATGAATTGCACAGATTACCTTGAAGGTTACCTTAAAACCAGCAGATCTATGTTATCTATGTTATTGATCCTCTTTGTTATTTAATGGATACGAACTGTTGACATAAATACACAAAAACACATTTATCAATTCAAACAGATTCAATAATATAGGTGGTACAACTGGTTCTCAAATATTACAAAGTGGTTTTGCTGTAAAATGTGCAGCCTGTCCGAGCATTAAATTCTTATATTATTTAATTGGGTCGAACATTTGTTCAGTAATTTTAATCATGTAAACATTTAATTGGATGCGACACAAAAATAAACAAGATGTCAATATTGGTATTTTATTTGCACCACATTTATACCTGTGATACATTTCACGATTTACAACAGGCGCTATATAAATACGCACGAAACGTGATATAATAGGATGCCTTACTCTTGTTAATGTAAATGTTACAAGCTATACATGCCATCAACGGGCTGAAATTGCAGCACAATTAGTTTTAGTTTTTAAATCTTCAACTTTCATTTCGCCATGGCATAGTAAATATGGTGTCCACCTTGCGATTGGTAATGGGATCGAATCCCACTGTGGGAGACATCTTTTGACTTCTCCCAAAGACACAAAGTACTGGTTGTATCCATGAAACAAACTCGATAGCGTTTTTGTTTGCTTAGCTTTCGACGCAATCGAGATAAACTAAATAGGTTCAATATATTATAAAATATAGCGGTGGGCATATAAACTGCATACAAAGAACACACATTTATATGAAGAAGGTTTTTATTATAATCTCTTAATCTCTTACTTGCATATGGTATGTATGTTTATAATTAACATATATAACAACATGTTATTTATAAGGACACAAACAGGTTTTATGTGTTCTCGAAAAAACAAGAAATAACGAACCAAATACAATCACAAGGGTAATCAAATATACGGAATGGGCTGGAATATTAATGTTACTTCCTTATACTGACTAAGATTTTAATTTTTGAGGGTCACCATACATGTGCGATGTGTCATCTTTTACGGACGTTTTAGAGATATTGATATACGGGTACAAAGATGTGTATATAAATAGCAAAAGAAGAATGGTTATTATAATCATTTTTTTAAATATATTTTTAATATAAAAATGGCTTACACAATGAAAAATGAGCAACTGATTATCTCCCGAAACATAGTATATAATATTCTCAACTGCAAATCGTCTTCCTGGCACTTACTGGTGGCTCGGACAAATGCTCGCATGAGCATTCTGCTTTTTTTGTCTAAGCAACAATGCTTAGTTTTGTAAGTTTTATCTTCTTTTATGTTTAGGACATTTTATGAGACTTCCTAGACAATTTATATTAGGGATAATCCACACATTAACCGTAACGGTTAATGTGTGGAATATCCATAATATAAATTGTCTAGGAAGTCTGCGGTTGTGAAAAGGGTAACTGGGATCTGAGTTCAGCTAGGTTCGGAATCAATCTTGTCCCTGTTTGATGGCTGCTGTGTTACGGGCCTCAAGAATCTGTGACTGGAGTCGGGTAGTCGTGCAAAAGATATGGTCGATTACAGTACAGGACGTCTCTTGACAAACTGACATGATTTGCAATCGGAACTTAATACATGAAGTAAAAAATAAAATAAAAAATCAAGTCAACTATATTTATCACATTATAATTCGCAACATTGGTTGAGTTTGAAACACGACACTGTTCGTATAAAAAAACGAATTACACGCTTAAATTATATGTTAAAATTTACTGAATATATGTATCATTTTTTTATTATAATTTTAAATTAATATTACAGATGTGTGTGTGTTACGAATAATTCATATCTTAAACCTTTATTTAGAAAACTTAACTATTATCGAAATACCATATCCGGTTATCTATATTTAATGATAATTAAGCATGACTAGCCATGATAAACAAAAACGTCAGTTGTCACAAGCGGACCTTTATTACTAATTAATCTTCTAGTTGTGATAAAACATTGACACGCATGATCCGTACAGAAATATAAATGTTGCGTATAAATGTTGCCCGTAAACTTAAGGCAATAGCGAGATAAAAATGTGTAAAAGTGTTATTTGCCTGTACAATATGATGTAATTAAAAGCTTATTGTTTATTAATTCATCATAAAAGTGTGTATAAAACGACATAAGTTTAACAATTACTTAGCTATTCCGGTTTGTTCGTGTAATTTTATTGTCATTATTAATCTCCCGTTGTCATTAGTAATCTCCGGGTAAAACATCACTAGCATATGTCAACATACAGGTCGCATCATACAGATAATATTGACAATGAGTAAGTAAATTCCCGATAAGTTATGGTTCCTTGTCTTGAAACAATCGATAAAAAGTAGTCTTGCTAATAAGGACCGCAAATCGAGGATCAAAGAAGACGCATAACCAATCATAATCATAAGACTGTTGTTATCGTAAATGATAAATCTCGTGAATAGTATGATTGATAGAAACCGTTTTCATATAAATGCAAACTAATAAGAACGATATTTAAAAACAAAACATAGTGTCAATTTCGTTCATCAGGAAAGAAAAATATGTAGAAAAGAGTATGAATAGATTTCACTGCTTTTGTCGGAGAAAAAACAAAACAGTTAGATTATAATGCGCATTTGATGTATCAATTATATGTCGTGACATTATTAGGAATTACTTGAATACTTTGTACTGCTACAACGTAATTGTCAGTCATTAATTTTTCAATGTGTGATATGGGAGGATGAAACAAACAATAACGCTTCAGTCAGTTCAGTGCTTAGTTGCTTAATGACGTCTTACAGCTTAAAACGTCGATTCTATTCTTGTATATTCTGATCATACATTATTAAGGTCAATACTAATCTTAGCTGATTCGTTCATTCATACACTTTTTTAAAAACAAAAACGGGTTTGTAATAATTAAATATAGTTTATAAACGTACGTTCCATGTTTTACTGTGTAAACTGTAATATGTATACAAGTTATAAAGCTACATTGGTTATCATATAAAACAGTATAAGCACAGCTTGATGTTCATGATAAGTACATGTACTCTTAATAGATTCGTGGCATATGTTTGATTGTCATGCGTCTTTAAAACAGACGTAATCTTAGTAAAATAATACATAGTCAGTCGCTTTGATAATCTTCATTAAAAGCTAATTTAGCAAACGTTAAGATTTAATTGTTATGAGATTGTCAGCCCTTGTGACTTGATGTGTGATTTAAATTGTTATCAAATGTCGATGTAAGTGATCAGTCTTAGATAACTATGGTTATGTTTATAAAGCCTGCCACTGCACCAGCGGCAATAAGCAACTTGACTTGGACAACTGCAATAAAGTCTTGTTCAACTGCTGTTAATTTTCAGTGGTTAGAGATTAAGCCTTCTAAGCTATATGGCAATGTTTATTTAGCCCGTCTAGAGGCACAGAGAAAAGAGGCACAGGCTAACAGGAAACAAATGACGCCACATATTAATATAATTGTCTTTTCCTTCCAAAATGTAATTAGCTATTTATATGCGAACTTTCACATATGCTGTATGTTTGCATTGATCAATATGTCTATACCCACAAAGTTAAAGCAATAAAAAAACTACAAAGTTGGAATTAACTTTAATAAATTCACGTAAATGCATGTAATTAAACTATGGGACGGTTAATGCAAGATATTTAACTTTTTTATTAGGGCTTAGTGGTAATTGTCGAAAAAAATTCAGTTGAGCATTTGGCGTTAAGTGTTAAGCATTGAGCCAAAGTGATTTGTGTCTCCTCTCCCCGCACGAGAAGCGGGGCTGACTGAAGGACGAATGAACGATTGCTATGTGCATCTCTATGTGATCATAAAAGCATTACAGATAAAAGCATAACAGCCTTTAACGATATTAAGACGGACTGAAGTAAATCCTTCAGTTTCCTATACATTGGAAACATGTACGTTTTGAGTTTATATGCTCAAGGATTTGTAAAAACATATTATGCGTTTGCCTATTCAGTTAAATAATTAGGAAAAACATACTAGGAATTTGTATCAGAACAAAACTACGTAATAGACTAAAAAAAGACGTAAGTGTTTCAGATGAACGTTTTCAAACGTTGTTTGGCGTAGTTCTTTGTACTATCTGATGTTGAAAGTAAACTTTAAAAGTACAAATAGATTCTCATTACTTTTCTCTTTTTTTTCTTTTTTTAAGGGCTGAATTATAAGGGCTTGTTCAGACATATTGGTTGTGTTTTTTTAGTACATCATTAAATACTTTTAAATGATTCATGTCAATATCGGAGTTACAAATGTTTTAATTAAAAGCAAGAACACAATTCAAGAAAGACGAAACGTTCCACCTGTGCTCGAACGATTGACCATGGGATTAAATAGCTATTGCTTAAATCCCTCGACCTTAGGATCTGTTATATTCCGTTTGCATGTCAAGCTCTGTATAAGCCCTACCAAGTTGTGTCGAGACAAATAAATCAAACAGCAGAAACACTCCATATTATTCAATCGGGCCGCGTTTGTAACGTTTTATCATCTTATTTATTTCCAATGACGATGATCCATAAACGAAATTGTATGTTCAGTGTAAGTTTACGTCAGGAGTGTAATTTCTTTCCTTGATGTACAATGTCGTTGTTAAATCTGTGGCAAAAAGTTAGAATATTGCCATTTTTGACCATCTTTGATCAATTCGTTTTAACAAAATAATAACAATAATATCAAATGTGTACAGGCAAATAACGATCGTTTACATGAACTTATCTCACAATTGCATTTTAGAGACCTTTTAACGTTTTGGTTAATTGAACACTGTCCGTTGTTGTTATGATAATTGCGATGAAACATTAATAATAAACATGCACAATGCTTTAAAATATCCATTATATGCACATTTTTGACGATTTAAAAACCTTTAAATTATAAAGCGTAACACATGCGAATAAAGTGATTTATTTGGAGAGTTCTGTTGTAATCGTTTTATTTTGTGACTTTACGAGGATTGCTTATATAGTATATAAAATACATCACTCACTGTATTAGCAGGGATGGCCGAGTTGTTCGAGACTTTTACTCCAAAGTCCAGTGGTTTGAGCCCAGTTAAATATGCCTTTTCATTCTTTAATTGTATTATTGTTTTACTGGAGTTAATTATTGGAATTGTTTGATTTTATCAATTAAAAGCATTTAATGACACAATTCAATACAATCCCAAATTTGTGAAAAGGTTCCTTTAAGTTTACCGTCGACTACGACTGCTACACGAAGTCAGTGAATATGTAGGTTTCAACACTATTTACGCAACGTCTACATTGCTATACTGCACAAGCGTGTCCATGCTCGAATTTCCGGCTTCCTTCAACTCTCGATTTCCTTGACCATCGATTTTTTTATTGCTATATATTCAGATAGGTTTCTGTCGGATGGCTCGAATTCGCAAGTGTCAAATAATCGGATGGCTCGAACTGTTTTCACAGTCCCGTTATTTTGCTCGTTTGGCTTCGGGTCGTTTAAGCGATAAGGAGCAATGAATTTAAAGAACGCATGTCATCAACTCAATCGTTACTTGTAAATGATTTGAGTAAAAGATGAAGAAGACGCCACACCAAACCCACCATCGTAGATGTCCGCGTAGTCAACCATGGGAGCGATACATGTTATCCATAAATATCTCAAGGAGTGCGATGACTCCCAACATGTTAAATGTCAACTTGATGTAATAAAAAACACTTCGTATATCGACGACAACTCATGAACACCGTACATACTTACATAATGTCGTTATTTTTTAAAGTACATGTATTGCTGTTCAATATTTTAGCAAAGTGTGTATAATGTTAATGCATATTTTGTGTCTGAATGCCGTTTTTTACATGTGCCTCTAAATATGAAACGTAAAAACGTTAACATATAAAATATTTTGTTTTAATGTGTACCTGTTAACAAATATTGTTTTATAAAACTATTTATCATATATTTGGTTCGTAAACATTCAAAGCAGAAAGTTATACGGAGTATAGGCAGTATGGATACTCTTCAAGTGGAGATGCACATCTATTGCAAAATCATGTAAGTAAACAAAAGTATATAACAAATCGGTTGGCTCGAAATCCGGATGGCTCGAACTTTTTATTTTCGGTCCCCGCGAGTTCGAGCCATCGGGTTTCGACTGTATATGAAATACTGATATCCGGATAAAGTATCATGCTTATATAACAGTTTTCTAATTAAATGTTTATGATCCGGATTCTTCCTCACACACACACTTTTTAATACTATTTATCAACAAAAAATGATGCATATATTCAGTAAATTAAAACATTTTATTTAAGCGACTTTTTTATCTTCATAAAAACGGTTTCATGTTTCAAAATCAACCAATGAAAGTAGGAAAACTTCAAATTAATTCAGTTAAAACGTTTATATAATTAAATTTTTGTGTTTATTTGCAAAGAACTGCAAAAATGTCACAATTACTTAAACAACGGTATAAACGAACTGACATATGCAAATATACATATGCCAATCGGTTCTAATGGCTCACAAATATCGCCATGTAATCGGCCCGCCCGAACTGCTGTTTCTGCCATAGGTCTGCTGAATTCAGATCAGCATAGATGAACTGCGGGTACCTGGGATGTTTGTCCATGTTACAAGGCCCTTCCCTTTCGATGACCGCAACATGTCCGATATCCCCGGGACATTCGCCATACACGTTGTTGATGAGAAAGCGACGTTCAAGCGTCGCGCGGACATCGCCGTAAATGGAGAAGCCATTATACGTGGCTGTTTTTGTTAGGTCAGACCAGCTTGCGTCCACGACCTTACCTTTAGCAAACCAGTTGCTAAAGTCGCTTCCTAGCGCGTCAAAGATGACGTATCCAACCTCGCGGTTGTCACGATACAGAGCAAACTTTACGTACGTGACGTTGAGGTTTGCCCATGTAGAGTTCAGATTTTCCTGGCGGAAGTGGCTGGAGTAGGTTCGCGACATGTCAATCGGTTTGGTCGTGGAGGCATTCTGCCCTGTTGGAAATGACGCCATTTTTTAAGGAAAATGCTTATTCTTGGTAGCAGCAATTTTTATTGGAAATTAGATTTCTAAATGGTAAACACAACAATATATAAGTGTTTACAGAATATTTGAATAAGCTATCAATAGCATTATTTGCCAACCAAAACAACTTCTACAAATAGTTTTGATATGCTCTACTAATTCCTGAGTTTTTATTTCATTTTCCGCCCCAAACTGTTAACGGCGATTAAGGTTTCCTATACTTGTAAATCAACAGGCAGCCAAGACAATTAGTTGTTATCCGCCGAAAAACACACACTTTCTAACCGATTTAAAATAATTAGACATTTTGGTTTGAATATGTATCAAATGTCATCTTAAGCTTTAAGGCTTTTTTACCTTGTGTATTATCTACTTTAACGACGATATTTAAGTGTGTGTTTTCTATGTATGTATCCGTAAGTATCAAGTACCTTAAATATACATAGACAAAAAAGCATTAAAGAATACGTCCAAAAATATAAACATTTAAATAAAACAAGTTAAATCACATTTTACAATAAGTGCGCTTACCAACCACTTTCGCCTAGTAAACAAAACGTACGTTGAAAAAGATGGAAATGAATCTTGAATAAATCAGCATATTTATTTAATAAACATTGTGAAGTTTGCATCCTGTCCGAACATGTATTGTTGACGATGCCTTCTTTAAACAAGAAAAAGGTTTGCGTACAATAAACGTCATTTAAGTTCATACGAACTTTCGCCAAGTTGAGATCATTCCATCAATAAGTCACCAATTAAACAAAAGTATAACATACGCAAACATCAAACGCAGTCAAACAAATATTATTCGAATATAATAGTCTTATATTATTTATACTTTTATAATTTGAACACACCTGTCATCCATGCGATATACACGTTTTGCCCGTTACCGGAAGTAGCCCTGAACACCAGGTTCCAACCGTTAATCTCGAGCTCTGCAACAAGCAGTGGGGCGGTCGCCTGGGCTGGAGGTGGACCTGCCACAACGACGTTCGAGATCTGTACGATACACAGAGCGATCGTTGTCAAAAACACATTCAACATGTCTAATTTTTAATATAAATGAGAATTTAAATGGTAAACTTTACATATGTCCTCGGTATAATTTGATTGCTGTTGTTGGCTTATATACACCAACGATGAAACTTAAGTACTTCATATGCATAGTATGTGTCATAAGGCGTATTTTAAAAGGACGCTGTCCACGAAACACATAAACATGTTGTTTCACACGATTTCATATATAATTAATCTTTATTTCGTTGAATATATCCTGTATCCTTGGAGTACATCCTGTTTACGCGTCATTTGGTTTTTTAAAGGTTAACCACAACCAGCAAACAACAAGTTTATTATGTTATGAGTAATGACGTATGGGCGTTTTAGGTATAGCATCAAGTCCGCGTTAACTCGTTTATGCAAACAAACTGATCAACTGATAAATTAGCTTGCAAATTAAAATATAACTCTTGAATATACATTGAATTTTTATGAAGTGTATCTGCCTTGGAATTGGTAGAGTGCAAGTTTACTGACAATATAAATGATACAGCTTAAACAAAATGTGTACGTGTTGAGACTGAAAGATACGAATTAACCAGAAATGCCTGGGTACGAAGTCACCAAAACGTGTAGGTATTAACTGGGATACGATTTCACATGGATGCGAGTTGATTAGTTGGCTAAAATTTAATTCATAGTCAAATTGGGTTTTATTTAAAAGAATAGTCATTTATGTTTATCACATTTCACGCCAAGTAAATATCTTCTTGTTGTTATCCTTATTTTATGTTCTAAGGCGAATGAGTGGTGAATAACACTGAGTGATGATTTCACTCACTCTTACGACTTAGTTTGCGTTAGTACGATTAATCGTTTAGATTTTGTACGCCTTAAAGTTTGACATTAGCATGTCCTTTTAACGTTTGTTTACCTTTCAGTTTGCGTTATTTACCTTTATTTCGCATGAGAATGCCTTATTTTCAAGTTATTACCCCATTTTCGACGTTATTACATTTCATTATATACCCGTTTAATTCTTTTAACAAAATACAGGTTGTATCAATTGTTGAAATAAATCCCGAATTATGCTACTCGCTGTTTTCTGATTATCATACTAGCCGGACTACTTTCTTCGATACATTACGCGCACCGAAAATAGGAAACCCCTATTTTATATTACGAAATATATTACGTAATACATCGTGTGATGTCATTTCTGTGACGAAACACAATAGTTGTATTTAAACTCTCTGCAATTTAAGGACATGTCGGACGGAGTGTTTTTTAACAGTAAACTATTGTTTTAAAAAATCTAACGAGTGTGTTTATCATGCATAAATGTTAATTTCGATAGGAATACAATAAAATATTGTGGTTTAAACTAAGTTTCGATAAAGACATGGAAGAATAGAAGTGGATGTGCCTATCGTTTCAACGTTTATGTCATTAAAATTGGATTAAAGTTGTCAACTTTATTGTAATTAACATTGGATTAACGATGTCATTAAGGCGTGTCGGAAACCTGTGTTTTTCCCGGTTCAAATGTTTACACGTTAATTTACATAAACTGTATTTATACGTGTCTCAAATAAACTATGGACCACCGTTTTAGTCATTGTTTTGTCAGTTTTGTTAAAGCAAAAAACAACAACTGTTAACAGTTTTCGTTAGTTGTTGTATATAATAACAGGAATACTACGCTAGTCATTGTTCCAAGAGTTTGTATCACTCGCGTGTCATGTGCCATGTGGTATTTCGCAGCACATTCAAGGCTCCGCCTCTCGTGTGATACGTCATTACACAAGCCGCTCTAGTCGACTGATACAAACTGTCGGAACAATGGACTAGCGTAATATTCCGTATGTATTAATCGTTTATACGTTTGTATTCCCTGTGTTGGAACCGTCCATATGTTGTAGTCTTATTAAAAAAGAGCGAAAATCGGGAATCTGAGACAATATGAAACCAATCATCTTTGTCTTCCTTGTTTTGTATCAAAGACATAATGTATAAGTAATTTCAACAGAAATAGTCATTTTAAGTCATTTATTTTTGTTTCTAACAAGTAGAGTGTGTATAGTGTGTATATCGTTATGTCACCTTTTTTCGCGATGTACGTTCGATCTCACATCGTGAAATTTTTTTACCGAATATCCTAAAAATAGGAAATTTGTTCAAGTAATGTAAGATACCAGTCGTGATATTTATATATCAATATAAACTAATAATTGTAAAGAATACGGTTTTTTACAACTTTTCTTTTCTTTGTCGTCGTGGTTGACAGTCCCTTTAAGAGTTTAATGTTGAGCGTATTGCAGTCCATAATGAAGCATTTGAGCCCAAGTGGTTTGAACCTCTCTCCGCACAAGAAACGTGGTCGACTGAAGGACGGCAGAAGGATGGACGATCTTCATAAAAGCATCACAGTTCAAACCACGACAATTAAAACAAAACAGCCATTAACGAGCTTAAAACGGAATGGCAGTATATGCGTCAGTTTCATGTAAATTGAAAATATGTCCGTTTTTATTATTTAAATTAGTTCATCAGAATATTTTCTTCTGTCCTCAACGACTAGGGAAAAGTATGAATGTTTTTGTCAGTAAGTTAAAAAATATGAACCAAAATACCAGCAATTGAAGATTAGATAAGATAAAAAATATAAAAAAGATTAAAATGAAGATGTTAGCGCTTTCGATATTTAATTTCTTTCGTTTGACATTCATATGATTTATGTCATGAAAACAAATCAACACGTGTGATAATTATCAAGCATTTATACTCAAACCATTGTTATTGTATTTGCTCTCGATGGGTTATGTTGACTTTTATTTATTTACTGATTAAAGTCGGGAAGTGGAATCTGTGCAAAATTATGTATTATTGTAGTTATAAAGACCTCGGAGGTCTGTGATAATCAACAGGTAAAAGAAAGAAATAACAAGGTAAACTATATTGAAATCCTACAACATTCAAAACAGCTCCAGCATTTTTATTTTAGCGTTTTTTAAAGTTGATTAAAACTGGCTGACTTAAGATGGATTGCAATATATCACCTCATATTCTTAATCTGGCGCTACTCATAAATCAAATTGATATAATATCACCAGCCAGAGCTATTGAATAATAAAACGTGCATGTTTATAGTAGTTGTTTGCATGCTTGCTTCGAATATACGCTTCTACGAAAAGTTATTAATGTAAAATAGCAACAAAAAATGAATTCGTGCGTGAAAATATAGCGCAATTCACATTCAAACATAGAATTAAGTTAATACTTTTACACTAGTTGCGTCTTTGTTAATACCAATTACTATACATGTCTATTTTTGAAAGAGTACACGCATCAACAGTGTTTGTAGTAAAGAAAATTCATTATCAATGACTTGAAAGCAAAAGTGGCAAACACAGAAATATATAAATAAGTAACAAAAATAAGATATGTTTAAGAGGTAAGCACGAAAATCCAGACAGGGGATGTAAGCTGTTAAAACGAATGATATAAGATCGGAGGAAACTCATATACGTATCAACCTATTTAATTTAGCTCGACAGAATTGAATGCCTGTTGCTTAAAGAAACACTTTTTAGGACGTTCATAACAAAAAGGCATTGAAAACGCTACCAGATTGTGACTCTTATCCGAAACCTCATTATCGTTAGGCGGACACCATACCTAGTACACCAACACCGCTGCAAATTAAATATATATAATGAACATGTTGAAGATATTCCCTTCCAATATTATAAATGGTAGAATCTACAACGAGCAACTGCACCGAAATGATATGTAATTTGTTTAGTTATCGCGACTTTAAATACATACATTCAGATACCATCAGCAATATTCATACTTTGAGACCAAGTGTAGGTCTCAAGACGCAGTTTGAACCGTGCTGCAGAACTGACATCTACACATCTCCGAATCAAGATAGTCAGGGAACACTACAGGTATTGCTTATAAATAAAAAATAAATGTTGTTCATGTCTTTAACTGTAAAACTTAGACGTAGATGCACATCTTAAGACACATTGAGAGTTCATGTTTCATGCACAGATTATAATAACATTATAAAGATGTTCAAAAGAAACTTCACGGAGTTCTTCAATTGTGGCAGTTGGTGTAATAAATCAAAAGTGTTATATTGTAAAACAAACTTCAATTGGAAACTATTGGGTTAAACGCATTGCTTTATGTATCTGCAATTAAAGTGCAGTTCAAACGACTCGTATGATTATGATTTCCAAGTAATGCTGATCTCACCCTGTCAATACGAGATCTCTAAACAGGTGCGCAAAAGTGATTATTTGGCAGAAATATCTAAAGCTTCATGCAAACTGTTGGTTATACATAAATGATTAAACACAATACAATAGAACATTAATTCGTATATGTACAATAAACTAACTTAAATATTCCCTTTCTTGAAATAGTGCTGTTTCTGTCGGTGTTGTGAACAAAATACGTAAACCTTATTTATAAACAATTGGGCATATACATGCAGTATTAATGTCTGTGTCCAATGCACTTTACGAATTGGACATCGATGCATTGTATACATATATTCGCATAGGGTGCATGTATAGAGAATGCCAGTAAGAAAATACACTTTTAATCTACATTTATTGTTGTATTGTTGTTCATGCTTCAGATATTGTGCATATAAAAGATAAGTTTGAAAAAAGTGTGAAAGATGTATATATAGAACACAAAGCCAACACTTTCAGTATCGGTTACATTCATCTCTGTCTGCATTTAATAGGAGATGTTGCGTATATTTTTTTGCATCATACAGGTGAGAAACACGCATCATCATCATCAGCAGCAGCAGTATCACCACTACCATCACCATCATTATCATCATTATCGCAGAACAAATGACAATGTGAACAGTATAAGATGGTTTGGTTATTTGTAAAGTACTCTTGTCTTATGAAAAAGTACATACATTGTGTTGAGTTTAAAAATATTAATAAGTTGCATGTTCTATTTGTGCTTGTGAATCGGACAAGAAAACCATTCTTTTGAAAAGATTTTTGTTATTTATTCAAAATAGTGTTTGTGTAGTAAAAAATAAATTGTACAGATTTTTTTTTTGAATACTTGAAGCTTGAAATAACTTGAATGTTAGTTTATTACCAGTACACCTTTGTTATTGGTCCCCTGTGTCATTTAATGAATTAGAACTGTTGGTCAATAATATAACAGGTACAACTGATTCCCAAATATTACAAAGTGGTTTTGTTGTAAAATATGCAGCCTGTCCGAGCATGGCCTTCTTATACTATAAAAATTGGGTCAGAAGCATTTGTATAATTATTTTATTAATTAAATATTTTATTGAATGCGACACAATAACAACCAACATTTTATTATTTGATCTTTATTTGCACTACAGTTATACCTGTGATACTGTTCACGATTTACTACTGGCGCTATATAAATGCGCATAAAACGTGTGACATTGTACGGTGCCTTAATATTGTTTTATGTAAATTGTTAATTATAGTTATCAAAACACAACCAGGATCGTATATATTTTCCCGAAAAGCAAATTTTATCAAAGCTTATTGGATATTGGAAAGCTGAAATAAAATTAGAAAATTGTTTCTTTAGAACATGCATAAGAATATTACAAGGTATATATGCAATTAAATCTGCAACTTTGAGGTCGCCGTGACGTAGTGAATATGGTGTCCGCCTAGCGATCGGTAGGTGATGGGATCGATTCCTACTGCGGAAGTGTTCTTTTGCCTTTTCACAAAGACATATAGTACTGGTTGTACCAGTGAAACGAACTCCAGAGCGTTTGAATGTTCCATAGGTTTTCGATGTAATTGAGCAAGAATAACTAGGTTAAAAATATTGTGTAATAAGGCTGTGTGTATATGAAATGCATACAGTGATCAAGCATTTATATGAAGAATGTTTTTATTATAATATCTAACTTGCATTTGATATATATGATCAATATTTCATACTTAACATACAAACCAACACGCAATTTATTCGAATACAGTTAAGGTTTTATGTGTTCTCGGAGAAAGAAGCAATAGCCAATCAAATGGAATGACAATAAGGGTACCCAAATATACGGAAAGCATTGGTATATTTATGTTTATTTCATCACACTGACAGAGATTTTAGTATTTGAGAGTCACCAATACACGTGCGATGTATTATCAATTATTCATCTACTATTATATCTATTTTCAGATTTAATTGAGATGCGGGTTCAAGGATGTGTAAATTGCAAAAATAAAAACAAAAGGTTCAAATATCGTTATGGTGATATGTTTTGGAAATGAAACCGCAATGGAAAATTGAGCAACTGCTCTTCTCCAGAAACATATCGTTTAAGAATCTCAGCAACCAATATATTACCCGGAAAGTTATGATCGGTACAATATGTATTCTCCTTTTCATGTTATACTTTTCTATTTGTGCATTGTAGTTTAAAAGTCAATGGTTTCAATAAATACAACTCAATATACAATGGAAGTTAGAAATCGTATTATGTTTTTAGATAATTCGCGTTTTTCGGGTTAGAATGATTTCATCATACTCTTGAAATGCCTTTCTGGTGGCAAGAGGCAATTATATTTTTTAAACAATAAATTGTTTTTCAAACAAATATGAGATATGTTTTTAGTACATATATCATGTCGAATGACATTTTTAGATAATTGCGGTGAACATTTTATCTCAAAATAGAACTTTTAATGGCATATGGCATTTCGATACTCATCTTGGAACTTATCTTTCAAACCAGTGCATCTCTCAATATTTCGGTCTACGTTGTTTACGAGGGCGTTTGATGAAAACAGATAAATATTCGACTCATTTCATCTGGAAATATACAATTCACGGTTCGGTACTATACACTGTAAGTCATCAGCAAGTAAAAAAAGAAGACCCAATACGTAATGTAGTCAAAAACGTTTGAAACATTGTAATGGATCTTGTTCAGCGTCTTAATCCGAAGCGATTACATGTATGATTTATCATTTGTAAGTTGGCTCGTTTGCAGTTAAGCACTGTGCAACATACGCAAGATGAAAAAAGTTATAACAAATATTAAGATACTTGGGTCTTTTTATTGGCACACATTTAACGATTAATTAGCAACGCATTTGAAACTCATCGGCGCTAACACGTGGACACAAATATAAACCTTTTGCTCTTGCAAATTTCTATAGCAGGTAGACATATCAAACGCTTATAACTGAATATTTATATAAGCATACGTATACGTTTACACTGCATCATCGGATTTATAAAATAATAAATAGTCAATTCGCTCATGTATAGTGGGAAGTGGACAACGACAGCGAGCAAGGTATGTAATTGAAATGCGCATGGGGGAGGGGTTGGAGGGTTAGGGTAAGGGTAAGGGTTAGGGGTCGGGTTTGGGTTAGGATTAGCCTTAACCCTAACCCGACCCATAATCCTAACCCTAACCTAACTTAACCCAGGGTTATCTCCTCGCTCATTGTCGTTGTCCGCTTCTCATGTATAATTGTCTTCATTTCATGTGTCGTAATATGTACAACTGCTAAATTATACTCATCAGCGGGAACAAATTTACCAAGGTTAACCATATCAAAACGGTATGTGGACATAGCAAATCACTTTGGATACATTTAGAAGTAAATGTTAATGTGTAGAAAACATTGTTGATTTCGTTGATAATCACGTCATATACTTATGAACTGCATAATAACATAAACAGCCATGTAACAAAAGAACCTTTTATGATTTATGATTTATAAGAATGCCCCCAAACAAGGTAATGAGTATTTAAAACTGCATTCAAACGTGCACAATCACGAATATACTGCCTCGTAAATTGAAGCAATAACATATTATTTGCATCCTATGTAATGATATTGTATTAGTATTTATAACTTTAACACTGCCGATTCGGGTTCTTGAAATAAAACTTTGAATTAAAAATAGAAACAAAACATTCTGAACAAAACATGAAATTATTCCGATTTATTTATTTAATGGGAATTCTTATCATATAGATTTGCGAAAGGATATTAATTTGACATATAAACTGCGTTACATCCCATTCTCCTATAATTGAACAATTGAAAAAAAACACGCAATGCTGTATTAAAACAAAAAACGTTGTGTGTATAACATAGTTTAGAGTTATTGAATTTATTGAATAATGCAGTAAACAAAGTGCTCATGAGAATATGAAAGGTAATATCGATCCACATATAACAAAGCCATGTGTTTAACCTATCAGCAAGAAAGTGACCATTTCATAGAATGAAACTGGTTTCATAAAAACTATCAATATATTGTCAGATTCATATAAACACCTATAAATAAAATTAGATACCGGCATTGTTTAACAGATCTAGACATAATCAGCGAGGGGAAGCCTTTTTAGTAAACAATCAATATATAGAATTAATGACACTACAGACACATTTTCAGGTGAGAAATTCCAATAAACACCCTATCTTTTTTATTAAAGGCAAGCGACCAATTGCCTGTATACTACATTATATATCACACGACATACAAACTGCAAATTATTACAGCTATGGTCATCCCCTTGGAATGGTCCATTCAAAGCATCGGTAACACCTTGCCCAGAATTTAACAAACGTGTTAAAACACATTAATCTCATAGCAGTATTTTTCAAATTTAATAGTAAGAACATACATTTTAAATTCAATAGTAAAGCATTACAATTTATCGACGGTTCGATATGCACCATAGCAACAGAATAACAACTTTCTGAAGCACGATGAATTTAAATAAATACAAATATCAACCACATTCTTTCTAGTTCACACTATTTGAGAAAGGGGCATTGTATCGTAAAAATAAACAAAATCATCTTAATGCATCTCAGGAAAACATCGTAATGCCGACTGTAAGAAGCGCGCTTATATAGTTTGGATGTTTATGCAGATACTTACAAACACTATCATGGAGTTACAACTATCATTCGAGCACCTTCTCTGGAAATGTAAATGAAGCGGGTTCTGAGACATTGCTTACCGGACGTGAGTATTGAGGAAATGTTCAAGTATTAACTATTCAATCATGAAACAAAAACCATGCTTTTGTACAAATAGTTAAAATATATCAAATTCCATTCTAATATTTGCATTCCTACAGCTTCTTTAAAACGTCATACTGATTAAATTATTTATATTTTATTTCTTGGGAAACATATAGACTAATAATTAAATTAAACGTGCATAAATCTCTTTTAAAAGCATATTATAGTTTTTGAAATAAATCTTATTAATTTCCGATACATCATAAATAGTTTGTATCGTATACAACTTGACAAAGTGAATTTCTCAATGAGAGGTTAAATGAGAAGCGGTATTAAAACTCACGTAGTGAATAATGTCTGTTATGCATATAGGACAATGTGCTACTTGGTAAAAACGATTGCATCACAAACTTAACTTTTTAAACTAAAATAATAATTGATTTAATGTATGTGATTTTTGTTTAAGAAACGAATAACTAATATAAACATAAATTTGCCGTTTAATGTTCCATAGAGATGTAATTTGTTTCCTAACCTATTGTCTAGTACACTTGAGTAAATATTTGTGTACATTTATGGTTTGTCAACAATAAAACGGTGTACTTATCAAAACGTTGTTAACATGCATTATGGCATTGCAATGATTAAAGAAAGATGTAAAGTATTGTCCATTTTTTATGTCGATTTTGATAGATAAAATCTAATCCACTTCGTTATGACAGTTTTCAAATGTTTCAGTAATGGTGGTGTCCGATGCCCCCCTAAACAGCCGTGTGTAGCGAGCAATTACTCACTCACTGCCCTATTTTGAACTGTGTTAATGCAGGAGATTTCTTGGGTTTCCGATTGCGACGCCAACAGTGTATTATACGCAAAACAACTCTCTTAGAATTTTGAAACTGCATCGTATTCCGTACCACCCATAGCTTCAAACTTAGCGGTTCATGAAAAGTCCGAAGGAACGAGTAGACGATGTCGCTACATGTTTTCAAAACAAGAGGTAATTAAAAGGAATTGGCGTTTTCAATTGGTTTAAGTACGCTCAAACTTGGCAAATACAAGTCAAGCAATACTGAAATGGCCTACTCGTTATAAATGTTTTAGAGGCTTATTGTATTTGCTGTTGACAAAAATCAGTATTGAAAGTGTTACACATTCAATAAGTCGTCGTTAAATCGTTTGTATGATGCATTTTTGGTTTAATAATCTAAGTGATTGTCTACAATAACTGCATGCGCATTGACGGGTTTCTTCTACAAATTACATCAAAACATCTTGTTTTGCCGCTTTGCTGCATGTTAACAACGTATTGATAAGTACACCGTTATATTATTGACGAATCACAAATATTTACTCAAGTGTACGAGACAATAGGTTAGGAAACAAATTACGACTCTATGAAACATTTTACGGCAAATTTATGTTAATATAAGTTATTTGTTAAAAAAAATACAGTAAGTCAATCAGTATTTTTGTTTATAAAGTTTAGTTTGAGATGCAAGTTTTTTTTTCTAGTAGCACAAAGCCGTTATCCTATATGCATACGATATATTATTCACTACGAGAGTATTAATACCGCTATTAATTTAACCTCATATTGAGAAATTCACTTTGTCAAGTTGTATATGATATGAACTATTTATGATGTATAAGTAATTAATAAGATTTATTTCCAAAACTATAATACCCTTTTAAAACTGATATATGCATGTTTAATTTACTTATCTTTAATCCTATACATTTTTCAAGAACTAAAATATAACCAATATTTTTTGCAAAATGACGTCTTATGTGCTATTATTAGATTGGAATTTGATGTATTTTAATTATTTTCACAAAAGACTGTTATTGTGCTTGGAATATACATGTAGGTGCATGGTTTCAAGATGGAATATTTAACTTATTTAACAATCTCTGTTCCTAAAATACTCACGTCCGGTAAGCGATGTCTCAGAGCCCGCTTCATTTACATTGTCAGAGAAGGTGCTCGAATGATGATTGTAACTCCATGATAGTGTTTGTAAATTAGTATCTGCATACACATCCAAACTATGTAAGCGGTCTTCTTACAGTGAGATTTTCATGAGATGCATTAAGATGAACTTGGTTTTGTACGATACAATGCCTCATTCTAAAATAGTGTGAACCTTAACTAATTACATTGATATTTGTATTTATTTTAATTCATCGTGCTTCAGAAAGTTCTTATTCTGTTGCTCAGGTGCATATCAAAACGTCGATAAATTTTAATGCTTTACAATCGAATTTAAAACGTATGTTTTGCTAGTTAATTTGAAAAATGCTGCTATGAGATTAATGTGTTTTAACACGTGTGTGCTCTTGTTAAATCCTCGGCTAGGTGTGAGGTTTGATGCGGTATTCAACCAGTCTAAACCGCCGATGCTTTGCATGGACCATTCAAAGGCGATGACCATAGCTGTAATTATTTACACTTTGTATGTCGTGATATATATATATAATGTTTTATATAGGCAATCGGTCGCATACCTTTAATAAAGAAGATCGGGTGTTTATATGAATTATTACCTGATTATGTGTCTGGTTTTTCATTAATTGTAGATATCGATTGTTTACTAACTAGGCTTCCCTCGCTGATGATGTCTAGATCTGTTGAACAATGCCGGTATCTAATTTGATTTATAGGTGTTTATATGAAACTGACAATATATAGATTGTTTTTTTATGAAACTAGTTTCATTCTATGAAATTGTTACTTTATTGCTGAAAGGTTTAGATCAATATTATCTTTCATATCCCCATGGGCACATTGTTTACTGCATTATTCAATAAACTCTATAACTCTAAACTACTTTATACACAAAAAGTTTTTTTTTGTTTTAGTACAGCATTATTTGTTGTAGTTTTTTTTCAATTAGGAGAATAGGATCTTACGCAGTTTTATATGTCAAATTAATATCCTTTCGCATATTCATATGCTTAGTATTCCCATTAAATTAATATATCGGAATAATTTCATATTTTGTTCAGACTGTTTAGGTTCTATTTTTAATTCAAAGTTTTATATCAAGAACCAGAATCGGCAGTATTAAGGTTTTAAATACTTATAAAATATCATTACATAGGATGCAAATAATATGTTATTTCTTCAATTTACGAGGCAGTATATTCGTGATTGGGGAAGTTTGAATGCGTTTTAAATACTTTCATTACCTTGTTTGGGAGCATTCTTATAAATCATAAATCATAAAACGTTCTTTTGTTACATGGCTGTTTATGTTATTATGCAATACATACGTATATGACGTGGTTATCAACGCCAAAACAATGTTTTCTACACATTAACATTCACTGCTCAATGTATCCAAAGTGATTTGTTATGTCCACATACCGTTTTGATATGTTGAACCTTGGCAAATGTGTTCCCGCTGATGAGCATAATTAAGCAGTTGTACATATTACGACACATGAAATGAAGACAATTATATATTAGCGAATGGAATATTTATTATTTGATAAATCCGGTGATGTAGTGTAAAAGTATACGTATGCGTATATAAATATTCGGTTGTAAGCGTCTGATATGTCTACCTGCTATAGGAATTTGCCAGAATACGATGTTTATATTTGTGTGCACGTGTTAGCGCTGATGAGTCTCGAATGCGTTGCTTATTAATCGTTAAATGTGTGCCAATAAAAAGGACGCAAGTATCTATATATTTGTTATAACTGGTTTCATCTTGCGTATAATGCACAGTGCTAAAGTGCAAACGAGCCCATTTACAAATTATAAATCATACATGTAATCGCTTCGGATTAGTACGCTGAACAAGATCCATTACAATGTTTCAAAAGCTTTTGTCTTCATTACTTGTTGGGTCTTGTTTATTTACTTGCTTATGACTAACAGTGTATAGTACCGAAACGTGAATTACATATTTCAATATGAAATAAATCGAATATTTGCTGTTTTCATCAAACGCGCTCGAAAACAACGTAGACGAAATATTGAGAGATGCACTGGTTTGAAAGATAAGTTCCAAGATGAGTATCGCCTTGCCATATGCCATTTATATTTATTTTTGAAGATAAAATGTTCACCGCATTTACCTACAAATGTCATTCTACATGATAAATGTAAACAAACATGTCCCATATGTGTTTGAAATTGATTAAAATGCAATTTATTATTTAAAACAAAATAACTATCTCTTGCTACCAGAATCGCATTACAAGAACATGATTGAATCATTCTATCCCGAATATCGCGGTTTATCTAAAAACATAATACGATTTTTAACTTACATTATATATTGAGTTGTATTTATTGAAACAACGAAACATTGACGTTTAAACTATAATGCACAAAAAGAAGTATTATATTAAAATGAGAATACATATTATACCGATCATAACTTTCCGGACAATATCGAGAATAAAGTGCGTGGAAGGCAATCGAAAGTTTTGTGATACAAAATACATAATGTATGCAGGTACCTTATTTAACCACTTGTATTGTAACGATTAAAAACGTTAATGGTAATATCAGAAATGATAATGATATAGGAAACCAAAATGTATTGCATGCATATTGCATCTGGATTATTGTCAGATTCTAATTACAAAACGGATACTCAAATGTTTGAGATACTTCAAAATGTTTTCGCATCAGTTGTACTTTCATACTATTAAAGAGGATCAATATTATGTTTTAAATGGAAATACTTTCAAAAATGCATTGATGAATGCTGTTTTTTATTAAAGATTCAACGATCGATATATATATATATATATATATATATATATATATATATATATATATATATATATATATATATATATATATATATATATATATATTGTAAGGCCCTGGAGTATTAATTAACTTGTTTATTGTCTGTTATTTCATAATGTAAACAAACTGCTATTGTTTATATTATAATTTACTCAACCATTACACTATCCCATACACAAGATTATGGTTGAAGTGTTTAATTGTTATATTAACTGAGAGAGTAATCATTTAAATATGTTTTGTCTAATGATTATAAACAGAACTTGAATTCCAAAACTTACTGTCAATGTCCGAACTTCAAGGAGGCAAGTCTAACCGTCATCTTGCAATGATTCTATTGGTTATATTCATTTCTAAGTGACTTAACATTGTATGATTATAATAATACGACTATAAGTTACTTTAAGACACTATTTATAGTCATTAAATGTTCATATATGTTGTTATATGTGTAAAATTCGCCATTCCTAAAAAGTACTTTTCAGCTGTTGAAGTATTTCGGATATATTGTACCGTAATATTTATTTTCTGTCATAACTGCATTTTTGTTTAGGTCAGAGAGAAGTATATTTGTTTATTGTTAGATGTGGAATCTTTTGCTCATCTATAGTTGCTCCTAAAATGTTCTTTTGTTAGTTAAAATATATATTATTGTTGAATGTTTTGCCGCTATAGAACTTTGTTTAGGATTTAGGATTCCTAAATGCATTTGATTGGTTGTCGCAATCCTAAGTCGTTTTAATTGGCTTAGCCAAATTCCTAAGACATTAGTGCGCAGAATCACGCAGAATCCTAAATCCTAAGTTGCTGAGCGGCAGGTACAAATAGCGCGGATAAACAACATTTGGTATCTTTCATGATCACAAAAACTTCCGTTCATTACGGCATAAAAATCAGATCTTTATTAATTATTTAGATCTTATTGTTAGATCTTCTCCATTCTGAGAATGGTAAGCTATTTTACAAGTTAAAACTAACTTTACATCTTTGGTTACAGTATTTAGTACATTAAAAAATGATTCATCCTATGTCTTATGAACTCCAGAGAGCTCAAGAATTTATCTGCGCTATACGAAAATACTTGTTATAAGATCTGTATTTAAAGTCTATATTGAAGTGCCTTTTGAAACATGTCGACTTTATAATGCGATAATATTAGTAACTTTTAGTATCTGCAAATAAAAGATGTTGAAAACATGAACCGCAGTTGTTTTGAAGTCATCCTGACAAGAGCGGCTAAATTATAGGCTGGGTGCAACTAAATGGTAGCGGTACATTACAATATATATATATTTCAGATTTATACCAGCAGCTGGCAGCATGTAATAACACACTTTAAAATTTGATAACCTTAATAACAGAACATGCATGCTAACAACACTAAAATACTAGATGCAGCCATGAAAATAAAATTCAACAACAAATAACTGCATTATATTGCCTTGTTTGCTCTATCAGCAACATTGAATTCACCACAATTTATCACATAGAGTATTATCTCATTGATTTGCGAATTATGGTGTGATAAATGTAGTTAACTCGAGTTTTTTTTTTTTTACTTCTAGTGTTAAGTTCCGATTGCAAATCATGTCAGTTTGTCAAGAGACGTCCTGTACTGTAATCAACCATATATCTTTTGTACGACTACACGGCTCCAGTCACAGATTCTTGGGGCCCAAAGCAAAGCAGCCAGCAAACAGAGACAGGATTGATTCCGAACATAGCTGATGCCAGTTACCCTTTTGATATCGGTTAATGTGTGGACTATCCATGACATAAATTGTCTCAGAAGCCTCATTATATGTCTTGAGCATGAAATAAGTTAAAACTTACAAAATGAGGCAATTTTGTTTAAACAACAAAAGGATAGCGCTCATGTGATCATTTTCCCGAGCCACCAGCCAGTGCCTCGAAGACGATTGGTTGCTGAGAATCTCATACAATATGTTTCTGGAGAAGAGCAGTTGCTCAATTTTCCATTGCTGAATCCATTTCCATAATATATCCCAAAAATGATTATTTGATCCTTTTGTTTTTATTTTTGCAATTTAAATACACATCTTGTACCGGCATCTCAATTATTCTGAAGATTGATAAAATAATAGATGAATAATTGATGATACAACGCACGTTTATTGGTACGCTCAAAAACTAAAATCTACGCCAGTATGAAGAAATAACAATTAATATGCCATGGCATTCCGTAAATTGGGGTACCCTTGTCATTCTATTTGATTAGTTATTGCTTCTTTTTCCGAGAGCACATAAAACCTTAATTTTGTTCGAATAAAATGCATGTTGTTATGTATGTTAACTATAAAATATTGATCATACAAAACAAATTAAAGTAACAGATTATATTGAAAACCTTCTTCATATAAATGCTTGATAACTGTATGCATTTCATATACACACCGACATATTGCAGAATATTTTTTAACCTAATTATTTTAGCTCGATTACATCGAAAGCCTAAGAAAAATGAAAACGCTCCGGAGTTCGTTTGATGGGTACAACCAGTACTTTATGTCTTTGGGAGGAGTCAAAAGAACACTTCCACATTGGGAATCGATCCCATTTCCTCCAGACAACATATGCACTACGCCACGGCGACCTCAAAGTTGCAGAGTAAAAAACTTAAACTGACTGTGCTGCAAATTCAGACCTTTGATGGCATGAATACCTTGTAATATTATTATACATGATCTATAAAACATTTGTATAATTTTATTTCAGCTTTCCAATACCCAGTAAGCTTTCATAAAATTTGCTTTTCGGGAAAATATATACGAACCTGGTTGTGTATTATAGCTATACTTACCAATTAACATAAAAAATAGTAAAGCAGCGTACTATGTCACACGTTTATTCATCCACAAATCTATACAATTCATTTGATCCACACAAAATAATCTATTTAGTCCATTTTACAAGCAAAATTAGTACAGGCATCATATTAATACTTTTAGACTTGACACAATGTGTTTGTACTATTTCTTAATAACAAGAGTACTTGACAAATAATCAACCACTTATTACTTTACACAATTCCAATCGTTTACTGATGATTATGATGATGATGATGATGATGATGATGATGATGATGATGATGATGATGATGATGATGATGATGATGATGATGGTGATGATGATGATGATGATGATGATGATGATGATGATGATGATGATGATGATGATGATGATGATGATGATAATGATGGTGATAATGATGGTGGCGGTGGTGGTGGTGGTGATACTGCTGCTGCTGCTAATGATGATTCGTGTTTTACTCAACTGAAATGAAACAAAAAATATACGCAAAATATCATATGAAATGCAGACATAGATGAATTTTTCAAAAAACGATAGTGTCGGCTTTGTGATCTATACAACTTGTACACATTTTGAATGCATATTTTTTATATGGAAAATATCTTAATCCTGAACTTAAATAACAAATGAACACTAACATTGTATTTTCTTACTGGCATTCTGAATACATGCACACCATCACCATGTATGTATAAAAGGCCACGTTGTCCAATTCGTAAAGTGCATTAGACACAAATATGTATAATGCACTTATATGCCCAATGTTTAATGAATAGGGATACTTATTTTGTGCATAACAAGAACGACATAATAAGCACTATTTAAAAAATTGGACTATTCATGTTACTTTAGTGTACATATACAAATTAATGTTCTATTGTATTATTTTTTATCATTTATGTATAACCAACATTTTTTCCTGAAGCTTAAGATATTTTTGCCAAATTATAACTTTTGCGCACCTGTTTAGAGATCTCGTACGGACAGTGCGAGACAAGAATAACTAGGAAATCGTAATAATACGAGTCGTTTGAACAACAGTTTAATTGCAGATTTATAAAACAATTCACTTTACCCATTATTGTTTACTTAAGGTTTATTTTACAATATAACATTTATGATTTATTATACCAACTGTCACAATGGAAGTTCTCCGTGAAGTTTCTTTTGAACATCTTTGTAATGTTATTATAATATGTGCATGACACATGAACTCTCAATATCTCTTTAGATTTTCATCTACGTCTAAGTATTATAGTTAAAGACATGAGCAGCATTCATTATTTATTAATAACTCATACCTATAGTGTTCCCTGACTATCTTGATTCGGAGATGTCTAGATGTCAGTACAGCACGATTCAAACTTCGTCTTGAGATCTACTCTTGATCTCAAAGTGTGGAAATGTTGCTGATGGTATCTGAATGTATGTATTTAAAGTAGCGATAACTGAACAAATTACATATCATTTCAGTGCAGTTTATCTGAGTATATTATATCATTTACAATATTGGAAGGGAATATCTTCAACACGTTCATCATATATATTTAATTGGCAGCGGTGTACTAGGTGTGTCCGCCAAACGATAAGGAGGTAACGGGTAAGAGCCACTATCTGGTAGCGTTCTCAAGGCCTCTATGTTATGAATTTTTATATAAGCAATAGGCGTTTTATTAAATTAAATAGGTTTATACTAATACTTGAGTTTCTTCCTATCTTAAATCATTCGATTTAACAGCTCACAGCCCCTGTATAGATGTTCGTGCTAAAATCTATCGTGCTTTCTGTTACTTATTAATATATGTCTGTGTATGCCGCTTTTGTCTTCACGCCGTTGATAATGGGCTTTATTGGTTTCTATTATACAAACACTGTTGATGCAGGTTCTCTTACACATATTGACTTGAATAGTAATTCTATGTTTAAGTGCGAAGTGCGCTATATTTTCACGCCTGAATGTACTTTGCTTCTTTACATTAATAACTGTTATTTGAAGAGTATTTCTAGTGAAATTATATGAATTTTATTTATGAGCAGCGCCAGATGATGAAAGTAACGTGAAATATCGCAGACCATCTTAAATCGTAGGAGGGATTCCCGTTTTTTTTTGTTACATTTTATTTTTTATATATGCGATAATAGAAACAAGGAGTGCAACTTCATTTGCCGTAAAACTAAACCATCTTTACTTTAACCATGTAACTCGAACAATTGTTAACGAATCAACTACACACCGGTTTTTTTCGAAAGCTAATGGTTTATATATATTATACGGGATTCCTTCCTGTGTCTTAAATCAGTCACTTTTATCAACTTTAAAAACGCTAACATAACAATCCTGTAGCTGTTTTGTATGGAAACGTATATGGTACACCGTGATACTGTGATGATGTCAACATTCTATGACGGCATGATATAAAAAAGGTGCCATGTCGTCAAAAATAGCTCATCGTGTCGACTAAAACTACGATGGCAAGTCATTTTCAAAAGAGCATGACGCCTAAAATTATGTTGATTTGTCGACATAAGATAAGTTGTAAAGACTTAAACAACCCGCATGTTGGCATCAGAGCCTAGATCTCTGAAGATATTTGAACCTAGCCGTCATGTAAATTTAACTATTTCTGTGTTGTTTACTGTATGACGGCATATATCTTGATGAATTGCAAGTAACATAATGTTGACATGGCGATATAACTAAAGGAGTCGATATAATTTATGTGGACAAATGGCGTTGTTTAAAAATTATGGAAGCGTGTATGGTACCCAAATAATATGGTCATGCCGGATTAGTTTACATCGACTTACTCTGAAATAACATTTTAGCTAAGTTTTTATTGTGCTATATTGTTTTGTTTATTTTTGCTCATTTTAAGTTTAGTTTTTAACGCAAATGTTCAATTGAGCGTACTTCAGTACTTTCAGATGTAACCTTCATATTTGGTATGCATGTGTATATGTACAAGGCCTTTCCGTACGCACACACATTTTGACCCCTTTGACCTTGACCTTGAACTTAGGGTCCTCGTTTGGATTTCAAAATCTGCGTTAGGGTTTCAAAAAAATGCTCATAACTTCTATGTCGCTTCAGATGTAACCTTCATATTTGGTAAACATGTGTATATGGACAAGACCTTACCATACGCACACAATGTTTGACCACTTTGACTTGACCTTGACCTTGAACTAAGGGTCCGCAGTATGGTTCAAGATCAGCGTTTAGGTCTCGAAAAAAATATAATAATTTCTGTCAAGGCATTTTTCGGGGGCATATGTCATCCTATGGAGACAGCTCTTCTTTATTCAACTTTAACCATTTTTATAATTCTCAAACCATTTGAAGGAAAGTACAAAACACTGTTATTCATGTCAATGTAATCATTCTGATTTGATGTGTTATTGACAATACTATTTGTATGTTTATGATATATTTTTCTCCAAATGATTGACGTTCAAATGTTGTTGTTTTTTTAGCTTTAACCATTTCTATAATTCTGAAAACATTTGAATAAAACTACAAAACAATGCTATTCATGTCAATGTTAATCATTCTGATTCGATGAGTTATTGCCATTTAATGCCATAGGCACTATAAGGTATAATCTTTTAGGTTTCTGCACTCAGCAGCCACTAATTGAATTTGTATTTAAAAAATATAGATGTGCCAAGATGCGCATATGGTCACATATGTACATACATACATGCATGCATGCATGCATGCATGCATGCATGCATACATATATACATACATACATACATACATACATGCATACATACATACATACATACATACATACATACATACATACATACATACATACATACATACATACATACATACATACATACATACATACATACATACATACATACATACATAAATACATACATACATAGATACATACATACATACATACATACATACATACATACATACATACATACATACATACATACATACATACATACATACATACATACATACATACATACATACATACATACATACATACATACATACATACATACATACATACATACATACATACATGAACACTAGAGACCGCATTTCTTGTCCAATCTTCATGAAACTTTGTCAGGAAATAGGTCCAAATCATACCTCAACTGAGTTCTAAACTGGTCATGTGGGGTCGAAAACCAGGTCACTTCGTCAACGAATAAAGACCTTGTGATGGTTTTATTTAAATCATGGACGAGTACGAAAATTGTCAAGATCGGTGGGGAAATATTGCTTTCAGGGGCAGGGGCAGTTTTCTCTATATGTATAGTTTGTTTAAAACTGGTTCTGGTCCGGCAAAAAACGTGGCCACCATGGGGTCATTTTCCATATATTTTTTGTAGTAAAAGAAGCTTGTGAAAACCCTTGAAGTCACTTTTTTTGCCAATCATTATGAAACTTAGTCAGAAAACTGGTATTATTGATTTTTCAGACAATTTCGAAATTGGTACTGATGGGGTGGGGGGGGGGGAAATTGGCCGCCAGGGGATGGGGCAGTTTCTGTTTTCGATTATAATGCAGACATGTGAACACTCTAGAAGTTTCAATTTTAGCTCAATTTTCATGAACTTTGGTCAAAACTTTTGTTTCCTTGACACTTTTGAGTTGTAAAATGGTTCTGGTCAATCAGTATTAAAAACCATGTCTACCAGGGGGTCGGGTAAACCATGTCTACCAGGGGGTCGAGTAAACCATGTCTACCAGGGGGTCGGGAACCATGTATACCAGGGGGTCGGGCCATGTCTACCAAGGGGTTGGGTAACAATGTCTACCAGGGGGTCGGGTCATGTCTACCAGGGGGTCGGGTAATTTTCTATATATGCTTATATTAAATATTTTGGAAGACCTTAACCTTGACTTTAAGTCAACCTTTGTCATATAAATGTTCTAAATTCTTTGCACACGAGTTTATCTCGTCTTTCTTTTCATATCATTCCCTCAGGTGAGCGATCCCGGGCCTCTTAGCCCTCTTGTTTGTGTTAATTGTTTTTGTTGTTTAAGGACATGTCCTTAACTTAAGTTCATTTGTCTTACTTTTTTCTGAATAAATACTGAAGAACAGACTGAAACTCATAAGCTGTTATGTTGTTTTATAAATCATCTTTTTAAATTTGATATTTAGAATTAGAGATTTATAATAAAAATAATCAGCTTCTATGCGAAGATTTGAAGCTCAACTTTTGTTAAATCTGAAATTGACTCGTATTTAAATGCTTACCATTATAGTATCTGCTTGATGCATCATTGCACCTATTAAAGTGTTATCTTGAACGCGCTTTCCGGTCTTTTAAATGTAAGATGTATAGTTGTCTCTAGTTGAAAATGTGCATTTTTGTGAGGAATTAATTTGCATTAAGCCGAATTAAATACCAAAACTAACCTACTACATCGATGACGCGAAGAAACTAGCGTTTCAATCCTTATACGTGTAATTACAATTATCAGTCTGCATGTGCATATGTTTTCAATGGTTTGGCAAAGAGGCAATTTAATTTTGGATTTTTTCGTGCATGAATTTAGTAAGCGCCTCCTTTTCTACTGTGTACATGTCGCACGTGGCATAATTAATCCAAGTAGTCCGACGCTCGATGCTCGATTTCATCGTGCGCTTCGTGGAGGCAGCTCGCCAAGTCAAACGATGTACCATAGCCAATTAAAATAATGTACACTAGTGAAACATAGGGCAATTGTTATTATGTAATTAACTGCAAGAAAAATAAAATGCCATTAAAGTCAAGCGTTACTTTTTATATTCGCCGTGCAATATTGTCGTTTTACAATGATGACTGAACGTATAATTGGCTATCAAATGCATAAGTCGCTTTCAATAACACATTAATAATCCGGTTGAGTATATATATACATGTACATACATATATATACTCAACCGGATTATTAATGTGTTATTGAAAGCGAATTATGCATTTGATAGCCAAATATATATATATATATATATATATATATATATATAGTTTCAGATTGGGTAAAATGGTGGGTCAAACGTCCATTTTACGGCCGTATTGTTGGGTCTTTAGTCGATTGTCGGGTCCCAAAGTCGATTATCGGGCACTTGGACCCGACAGTTGAAGACCCACTTAAAAAAAGGCTGCTTAACATACTCATGACTATTTTTAAATTCAAATTTGCATATGTAATTTTACTCGAATTGTCGGGCCTATATCTCCCATTAGCAAACATTAGGTCAAACTCCACACAGCAGTTACATCCCTTGGGCATTCGCCAATCATTAATGTCTTTTTCTAGAATAAGGGAGGCCACTGCGTATGAGATTGACCAACCTCGGCGCAGTGATTTACCGGGAACCAGCATAGCAACGAACGACAACTCTGTAATAAAAATTGCCAATTTTCGCGGTTAAACTTAAAAAGGTAAGTGGCGATAATATTTATTAGGTTTATTTATATCTTTGGTTATTAAAATTATTCTGCAAATGACTGAATTTAAACTGAAACTGCAACCAATAATTAGGACACAGTTTCTGAAACGTTTGCTGACAATGAAAACATATTTCAAACATGTAAAGCCGTGGCACGAATTTAGGTGACAACCTTGTTACCGCAAACAAACAAATGTAACCTATAATCTGCATTTAATGCAGATATAGTGACATTCATGAAAGCAAGCATGATTGTAGCATCAGATCATTTCCATGCGATACAAGTTCAATATATGTTTTAGGCTGACTGCAATGGTTAGACTGGGGAAATAAATTATAAAAGAACAGAATCTTTAACCACACAAGACAGTTGGACTAGCCTTAGTGGTACAGTCATGTTACTATTACCGGATCAGTAGCGTAATAAAGTTGTTCTGGGGAAAAGCAATAAATGGTTTAAGACTTCTTTTACATCAGTTTGATAAGGTTTCCAGACAAACGCTCCCACAAACAATCGCTCCTACGCTAAATTAGTTCTGGCTTCAATAACTTTAAAATTCGCTTTCTATGAATTTTGAATGGCGCAACATTAAAGTTATGGACCAACCCCAGTAGGAAAGTCAACCAGGAATATACGAAAAGTTGACAGTTAACAAAGACCGCTCCAAAACAGCTTGTAAAAGCAGTTATTGGCCCAAATCAGCTACTTTATGTCTTTATTGGAAAGATTGACATTTTTCACATTTAACTGATATGTTTTTTTACAAAATACTATCTTAAACATTTAACATTTATCTTTTCTGCTCTAACATATAGACCAGTTGACGAGTGAAGTCACGCGCACCTGCAAATATTACACTCCGCCCACTGGTTGGCAAAAAGAGGTGAAATTCATATAAGCGCTTATAGAGAAAGTTGAAATAATAATCGTTTTTATTGATAATCATGCACTATATCAAATATAATTTTACTAACTATGTCTGAATTAAACATAAGCGTGCAAGGAAATGCATTTTTGGAACGATTATATTGTTGTTATTATTTGTTTTTACTATAAACGAAATCTGGAGTGGAACACAATATACGAGCACGGTATGCAGTTACCATAAAAATCTCTACTTGGCACATCTTCGCGACCATTTTTTAGATAAAAAATTCTCTGATATTGAAATTTTTTCAGAATAAAACAAATTTAATGAACGAACAAAAATAAGGATGTAAACAAACAGCAAATAGATCGACTTTATGTACGCAACATATAGTAACTGATTTGAACATGCCTGTAAAAACTTGCCTTGTTACACATTAAATAAATTCTCTTGATAAATGTAATTGTTTTTATTTAATTATTCACACCAATTTTGACACTCTTTGTTTCAGCGTTTTTAACCCGGTGTTTTATTGCACTTTTGTTCATCATAAAGCGATTATCTCGTTATGATCGGATACTGTCCAAACAATTACAAAGAACACATGGTGTGATAAATCCAGGGACCTATTCTTGGCCACTGCATAAACCACATGTGGCATACAAGTGTCTGGTCATTAAACATCATTTATGATACCTCCATGTCATCTCTTGGCATATTGAGCGATCATCTAAGCAAAATTGTAAAGCCAAAATACGAAACAGTTGCTTTAATAAAATATTTGAACATATTAAAAAATGAAGATATTTGTCCGAAATGGATTAACAGGAATTAGTGTATGTATATATTAGCCTGTTTAATCATAATAATAGAGTGTTAATAACTATAAATTAAAAATATTGTGCAATTTCATTGCTACACAATTAACGTATTTAACGAGTACCGGCAAATGTAAACTCGGCTATTCATGTTTAGATTGTACGTTTCTGTAGTGTATGAAATGACATGAAAACAAGCAAACAACAAAAGGGTAAAAAATACTTGCGTAAAATAAATTAATATATAGATATATTTATCATAAAATGCTAGATTGTTATCACTCCTTACCACCAGTAAAGAGAGTGCATGCAAAGACAGTTTAATTTGCTTAATATGCAGTTCTTGTTTTTCATATGTATGATGGAAACGAAACGGTAATTCATTCCATGTAAAATAAAATTACTACAATGTTTATTAAATGTAATGTATTCCGCTTTTAGGGCTTCGTTTTATAATTGATTAAATGCCCCTCTTGCACCTTCGTTCGCTTATGAACAATAACAATATCTGCACCACTTATAATTATAATCAAATTAATGTATGTGTTATTATCTTTGAAATATAATTTACCAAAATCTTACAATCACAAAAAATATGAAAGAATATTTATTGTTTTGTTTTGTTGGATTGCCAGTTTTTAGTCTGATGTATTAATATTATTAATATGTATTTTTATACAGAGGTAATTATATTTATGAAAATACATTTATTGGTACAAAATATTATATTTTTGCACTATTATTTAAGAGTTTTTATGTTTATTTCGGATTTTTGCATCGTTTTATTGACTAAACAAACGACATGTATACATGATTTACGTTACTGTAACCAGTGTTTTTTGCCAACCAGCCAGTGCGCATGCGCGGAAAATCCCGAATGTAAACAATAACATTCAACTGGTCTATCGAGAAAAACAGTGACGTGACACATATGATTGAAATGCGAATCTCCCGAGATTTCACGGTCATATGATGTTATTTCTATTTTTAGTAACAAACCATGTGCTCAATTGTTTACAAATTCAGAAAGACATTTCCCGTTTTTTTTATAATTATTCTTGCTTGTTTTGTAAACAAATTGTAGTGTAAATACAAAATCAATGTACAAAATATTCAAAATTACCAAATTCACTTTGAAATCAGTGTTTAAATCCACCAGACGTAACTTGTTAATCACAAATAATAGATTTCAGAAAACGAAAGTAATGTTTACAATTCCAGCAAAAAATGTCAAGGTCGATCCGAAAGTATCCAAATGAAAACTCGTCACATGACAAAGCGACAATGGTGCAAAATTATGACTTTCAGGCTGATGAGAGTTATTTTCATCTATTGTAAGATGCATTTGAAACATTTGAATCTTAAAATATGCCCCGATGCAGTAATTTATATTCATTCACCAATATATGAAGGAATGTATCCAAGAAAACATACTGTCTTTGATTTATAGCGTGACATAAATCTGTCACCACTCTGGTTGACTTTCGATACAGGGTTGACTTCAGCGTACAGATATGTCAATACTATATAAACTGTACGCTGAAGTTTCTTTAGCTAACGCTAAATTTGACAGGGCGGACATTCGCTCCTACAATGTTTTGATAGGGCGGACAGTAGCTCCTATATTATTTTGCCAACTCGGACAATCGCTTCTACATTATTTTGTCAACCCGGACAGTCGCTCCTACATTATTTTTATTCAACGGCAAAACGTTCTATATGCCTATCAAAGACTTACACCTATAATTAACCGACAATTAATTTTGCCAACTTGTTGACAGTTAGCCAATTCAAAACATTACATTTCCTACATTACATTTATTGGAATACATGTAAGTGCCATTTTGCGAATGGGATAAACATAAAAACCGCAAATATGTTGTTCTTAATTTCATTTGTTTTTATGATATGACATTTATATGACATTTATAAACATATATATACACAAAATACACAAACGAAAAAACATCCAAACAAAAGGTCTTTTGTGTCTGTCAGTGGCTCACCGTCTTCTTTCTTACGCGTTTTATCACCGATTATATTTATATAATAGCAAAGAATTAAATTGTTATATATTGATAGAATGTTATACCAGAAAAATTATACATTGAAGACGAAATTCATAAAATGCAACATGCAGGCAAATTCGACTGTACAGACATGTTCGATTTACTGCATAACCATCATATGGTTGACTTAGACATGTGCTTCTTTGAGTACGAGTGACCCTCTAAGCATAGCACAGACTGACTGCGTTTGTTTGTTAGAATGTTCCATGTTGGTAGTAAATTATTGGCGTAATATTGACATTACAATATATACATATTGTTTTCACAGATTGCTAAATTACATTTAAAGAATCGACCAACTGTAACATAGTTTCTTAATAAGTAAATTGATTTATTAAAATCACATTGATCCGCTCATGTTAAATTGGCTTTCTGTTAACAAGTTGGCAAATTTAATTGTCTGTTAATTATAGATGTTAGCCGGGTTGGCAAAATAATGTTGGAGCGACTGTCCGCCTTGTCAAATCCAAAATGTATTTGTGTTACCTTTTTTTCGCCGCAGAATTCATGCATTAACGGATCAGTTGTAGCTATAACGGATCACATGATCAAAACCACTCAAGGAGGGGGGCATTTAACATATTATTTAAACTGTCGAAACATGAACTTTGTTGTTTACAAGGACCAAGTTATATTGCCAGTTATAAATAATATTCATGTTTTTGTTATTGTTATTGATTGTTTTCTATATGTGATCTTGTATTCTTGTGTGAAATATCTGATGAAAATCCTAAATAGATCAGAAAGATATGGGCGTGTTAAAAACCATGAAATTATTTGAATCATATATAATCATCGATATTAAACATGGATCATAAATAAAACTATAAGATTGATGTCATTTATTGTAAGAATCAACAAGATTTTCATATATTTTAATATAATATATTAGCAATACGCATATTATCACGCTTGATCTGTTATTGTCCTTATTCTTTATTTCATTTAAGGTGCTGCAAAATCTTTAAACACGAATCAAAACTGAAATGGACTTTTGCAGGCAGGACTACTAAATGGCCTTAAAATTAATGCTTAAACTTCTTGCTTGCCAACATAGTTATACTAGCATGTGGCCGCGAACAATGTTTAACCTCGATTTGGAAACGAGACAGAAATCAACAAAATTGTATATAAATGTCAGCAAAACATACCGAAATGTTTGACAAAGAGTCTTTCCCATTACGACTCAATCAGTGCGTTTTAAAGAACAGACCTTGAAGATGCTATATATTAAATATCATCTAAAATATCAACTATTTATCGCAATGCGCAGTCTGTAATTTACTGATGTTTAGGAACCAAAAGTTAGGTAATGTCCGGTTATATGATCATATGCTAAAAATGAAGTATGCTTTCTGCTTTCTGTGCATTTATTTTTTTAATCCAAAATGTTTTGGGCCTGCCCAGCTAGCTGAGTTGATGGCTCAGTTGATAGAGCGCCAGACTGTCAATTTTTAGGTTTGAATCTGGGGGTAGGATAAAGTTTCTTCATAGAGATTGGTTCCCGAACATTGTAACATTGTATTTGTAGGTCATTCTTCCCCAACCTCTGAATCAAGTTGGGAAGAAGTGGGTCACTTGTGGTTGGCTAATACTGGTCACAAGAAGTAGGAAAGCTGGTTCATGTCCTGACCACTTGCAAAATGACCTTAATTTGGGTTCATGAAGGCATTAAACCTGATCAATTTAAATTCAACCAAATTCTTTTGCCCAAAGGTTAGAGTTTCAAATACATTCCAACACAACAGCTGTTGGCAGTCACCTCGATTATTGATTATAAAGCCCCGTCCAGTTCGATTGTCAGCGGCTAGCAGTCAATAGTATGGTCGTTTCAATAACATTGCCAACAACGATCATTTGTCTAAACTGTTTTCAATTTTCTAAAGATTGACTGTTTCCAAAACACAATTTAATATTAATCTTAAAGAACTGGACCAACGTTATTCCTTCTTCTGTTTGAGATTTTGCAGAACTTCTCCCTAAAGTGACTAGTCTTTATGACATTAAGTGAGTAATAAGGCCTTTCAAAATTTCATTCTCTACAGTTATTTGATTAATTATTAAATATTATGAAAATTTAAATATCATTTATGTTAGATATAGAGCCATGTATTAATCTTGCATGATTTTCATGTCTGATAGATGTTTCACTCAACAGTTTGTTTATGCAGAAATAAAACAAGTAACTGATTTTTATGCCCCCCTTCAAAGAAGAGGGGGTATATTGCTTTGCACATGTTGGTCTGTCGGTCCGTCCACCAGGTGGTTTCCGGATGATAACTCAAGAACGCTTGGGCCTAGGATCTGTGCAAGTGGAAGTCAAGTTCTTAAACCTTTGCATGCTGGGAAATTTGTCGTCTGCTAAAATGTTGTCTGCTGAATTTCTCAAATTAGCGTTTTCTTTGAATTTTTTCAAAGAATACTATAAGAATAGCAAACAGTTTGGATCCTGATGAGACGCCACATTCTGTGGCGTCTCATCTGGATCCAAACTGTTTGCAAAGGCCTTCAAAATTCGGTTCCAGCACTGAAAGAGTTAAGAAAATCCCTGGAGTTGGTACTGTGCATCATTTAAGATTCCTCTTTGTAGCCTTGACCTTAAGTCATTTAATCTTGTTTGTTAATTTCAATTTCAGCTGGCACTACATGTTTTTGCCTTTATATGTTTGAACAAATAAAATGGGCATCAAATCCTTTAAGCAAACAAACAATTGACTCTGGGATACGGCCTTACCTTTCAAAAGGGGAAAATACCATGTGACGGGCACTTTTGGGGAAAAATTGCAATAAATTGTCATAAACCGAAGGTTAATTACATGTAATAACCATTATTTGCTCCACTTAAAAGCTGTAGCTTTTTATATGGCTTTCCCCTACCACAAGTGATTGGAGCTATACTGCAATCACTGTGTCTGTCTGTCCCACATGGGTTTATGAATAAAATAAAACATTTCAAGTTTCAAATGCTTAACTGTTCCCTGGAATTGTTCAGGAAAAATGCCTTGTAATTTGTTTAGCAGTCACATAAACAACCAAGCTATGTAAAATGGAATTTTTACACCCATTATTGCTGCTTCTTCCTGTATTTGCGCGATGATTATCTGAGATATTAACTCTATGATTCTGTGTTCTCAAATCTTTTCTATAAAGAAGGAATGTAGTTGACAATTGTTAATAGTTTTATTTGATCGTTCGTCAAAAAGTTGTAATTCTGTTACTCTTGTATCTTCAATGCAATTGAGTAATTAAATAGCAATTAAATTGAATGCGTTTTAATTCCCTTTTATTATTGTTTAACTTGAGTAACAATGCTATGACGTTAAATTTTATTTACACTTAAATGTATTATGAATATTGCTGGGCCAAGTGTGAGGTTGAGCGCTCTATAACCAGGTTTAAACCCCCAATGCTTTGCATTGACCGTTCCAAGGCGGTGACCCCAGCTTTATTCATATTTTGTGTTTATGTTGGTTTGTATTGTGCTGTATTGTGCTGTTTTGTACTGTTTGGGCAATCGGTCACTTGCCTTAAATAAAGGACCTACTAATTGTTTTTAATGAAAATTCAATACTGCTCCAGCAGCTGGAGTTTCACTTCTTTATATTGTATTATTTTTTAACCGATTTTTTTTCAAAACTTTCCCTCTGTGTCATCTGTAAAAGACTAAGATTAATATTTCTTTGCCAAAATACAGAGGAAATTTTTAATGGAATATTGATTGTTGCTTTAAAGCTTTTATGATAATCAGTAACAGAAGCAGTAACATTCAGCCATAATTATGTATCCACACGGCTATAAACTAATACCAAGCTTCCCATTCCCCTTCTCTTCAGATACTTCCTTTCTTTCAAAGGGAAACAGTGGTGGTAAACAGATGATATTGCAATATTGCAATACTTCTTCCTCTGCCAAAATACATGTTATAAACATTGTTGGGCCTCTTATCAGTTATAAAAATTGTAGGGTCCCATATAAGAAATAAACATGTTGACACTAATTTTCAGATTTCATATAAGTCATATTGTTGAGTCTCATATATGAAATACTGTTGGGTCCCATATAAGTAATATTGTGGGGTCCCATATAAGGTATATTGTCAGGTACCATATAAGAAATATTGCTGGGTCCTATATAAGAAGTATTGTTGGGTCCCGTATAAGAAACATTGTTGGGTCCCATATTTAAGAAATTTTGCAAGAAATATTGTCAGGTACCATATTATATAAGAAATATTGTTGGGTCCTATATAAGAAGTATTGTTGGGTCCCATATAAGAAACATTGTTGGGTCCCATATATAAAAAGTATTGTAAGAAATATTGTTTGATCTCATATAAGAAACATTGTTGGGTCCCATATACGTAAAAAGCATCGTTGGGTCCAACATAAAAGATACAAGTTGACATTCTAGGGTCCCTTATAATTTAATTAACATTAAATGTATAATTAACACTTTAGGTATCCATATAAGTAATGAAAATTGTTGGGCCTGGCCCTTTATTAGAAGTAGACATGTTTACACTTAATGACTAATGTTGAGACCCATATAATTAAAATGTATTGCTAGTAGACTGAACTGCAATTTTCTAACACTGGTTTCAGTGACACACATTCACTGTGCAGATTTCTACTAAATATGTGTTGTTTTAATCTCAAAATTAGTCTTGAGGGTTAATTGACACACCCATTAAATTATTTCCTTATAACCATATGGTATCCGTTGTTAATTCGAATGTTATTTATCATTTTGCCGTTCATCGTAATTTCTTTTCTGCTTGCCACCATCTTGGACGATGACGTAAATACAGGCATGCTCAATCACTATACATTGACCACTGCCAGTATCCTCCGCAATATAGACAATCCCAGAATCGATAATAAGGGCGCCGCCATATTGGCTATTACGTATTTTTGAGTAGTGACTTAATGGACTTTCCTACATTAATAGATAGTGACATCTACAATTATTTTGTGCTGAAAATGAACACACAAAAACCATACCTATGCTTATTTGCTCAAAGAGACATTCAGACAGGAGAGGAGCTTCTTTATGACTATAGTGTGTCTGATCTACCATGGAAGGTTAGTTATATCATATACATCATATTTAATAAATAGATGATGCCATTATCATGAAGAAGCACACATGAATGGATGTCAAACTACTAACATTACTTTTGTCATCAAACAGCTTATGGCTTTTCGCTAACATAATTGTATCCTCAAAAACAGCTGTTAACCCTTTGCATGCTGGGAAATGTGTCTCCTGCTCTAATTCATCTGCTGAATTTCAAAAATTAGCATTTTCTTCGAGTTTTTTTCATAGAATATTATTAGAATAGCAAACAGTTTGGATCCTGATGAGACGCCACATTCTTATTTTTTCCCTGTAACAAAAAGGAAAGAGCATTTATACATTTGTATTTGGTATCTAGCGTCTCTAATTGGTCCACTATCAGGATTGTTTAAATAATGACCCTTTGGTTAAAATTTGCTCCTTCCTTGGAGATCACATCTTTTACAAAAATTAATGAGCTATCAGATTCATCTTATGTTCCAAGTTAATCAACCCCACAAATCAATAAGAGTTCAGCAATCTTTATTATAGCTGTTGAGCAATATTGGGCTTTTTTATGTCCCCCACTATAGTAGTGGGGGACATATTGTTTTTGCCCTGTCTGTTGGTCTGTTGGTTGGTTGGTTGGTCTGCTGGTTGGTTTGCGCCAACTTTAACATTTTGCAATAACTTTTGCTATATTGAAGATAGCAACTTCATATTTGGCATGCATGTGTATCTCATGAAGCTGCACATTTTGAGTGGTGAAGGGTCAAGGTCATCCTTCAAGGTCAAACGTCATATAGGGGGACATTGTGTTTCACAAACACATCTTGTTGGACCTTTTGTTTAGTCTTGTGTTATCTGGTACCTTTTATAAAATCAATATTAAGTTACTTTTGCAATAATTTGTAGGAAAAGAAAGCCAATGGTATGTTTAGTTCACAGTTTTTAATGGATGTAATGATACTTTGAATGGTAATATTGGGAAGTAAGTAGGTAAATATTCTTGTTTAAATTGTCTAATTATTGAGTAAGCCAATCTTGTGAAATACAATTTAGCAGAACGTTCAAAGAAAATAAGTTTTTATGGCCAACTTCGCATCATGGTTGTCAGTTTTTTTCAAGGCTGATAAATAGTTATGATAATTTCAATACTGTCAAAAGTATGCAAATGATAGTTGGCACACATATTCATGTACATCTCTTAGGAAAAAAGCAACATAACTTTAAGCGGGTATATTCGATTTTTAAATGCGTTAAATTGTAATATATTGAAACAAATATGCTATAATAACACGCAATATGCAAGAAAAATGATACATTTAAGACGAATTTCATAAAATGCAGCAAATGCAAACTTGCGCACCAAGCTGATTGTGACGAAGATAATTCGTACATATTTTCCTACAATAACCGATGCATTCGTCTTTTAAGTAAGTGTTCGTGTGTCGTATGAATCAATATCGCTGCAGGAATTGAAAATGAACCGTTAAACTTAATTTAGATTCACATCTTACATGCATGATATACATGCTGGCGAATTCGGCTGTACAGGCTTTTTCGATTTCAATTTTAAATATTCTGCTTATTTCGCATTTTCCGACAAATGTTCTTCTTTACTTGTATTTTAGTTATTTTGAAATATATGTATAATACGTTTTTTGCACATTTTATATTAATTAATAAATATTTGACAAGATCGTATAAACCCGCTTTAAATGGTCTGCCACCTAGGGCAAACATGTATATGATACTTGAATTATCCAGTGAATGGCAAAATCTAATTCAAAGGTATCATTACAGCCTGCTTGTTAAGATTTAATTTTCATGTTTGCATCTTTTCATTTTTAGCTCATCTATTTTTTGAAAAAAAATTATGAGCTATTGTCATCACCTTGGCGTAGGCGTCCGATTAAGTTTTGCATTTACAGGGGTTTTTCTGTCTATTTTGGGAAAAGGAGTCTGACCAAATTGGGAATTTTTTATCGACACAATTGGCCATTTTGGGAAATTTTGCTTCGATTAAACAGCTCATTTGGGAAAAAAATAGTGAATATATCATGCTTAAATAATTCAGTAGTTTAACAAATAAATTTGTTTTTATTTGTTATTTTGTCTTCTTTATATAAACAGATGCAATATTGGGCGTGTTCATCGTTTATTCAAGTACTGCATTTTTGTTTATTAGTTACAGTTACACTCTGAGATAAGAACTGAACAGTCAAAACCTTATAGCAGATATTTTTACCAAAACAAACACTGGTTAGTCACACAAGTTATAAGACACTTCATTCTTTAAAGAAAAAAAATATTTTTTTTTTTTGGAAGTTGGGACTTTTTTTTTAATATTTTGGTTTGGGATCAGGTCCGTTTGCTTTGGAGTGCCTCCGTTTTCCGGAGGCGCAGACAGTGCTGAAACCCCCTGATTTAGGTCCACTTTACTCATTAAGTATCAATGCTTTTGCATTCAAACTTGGTACACTTACTAACTATCAAGAGGGGACTGGGCAGGCAAAGTTAGATAACTCTGGCGTGCATTTTGACAGAATTATGTGCCCTTTTTATACTTAGAAAATTGAAAATTTGGTTAAGTTTTGTGTTTAGGTCCACTTTATTCCGTAAGTATCAAAGCTATTGCTTTCATACTTGCAACACTTATTAACTATCATAAGGGGACTGTGCAGGCAAAGTCATGCAACTCTGACTGGCATTCTGACGGAATTATGGGCCCTTTATACTTAGAAAATTGAAGATTTGGTTATGTGAATTTTGTGTTTAGATCCATTTTACTTCTAAAGTATCAAGGTTATTGATTCTAACTTCAAATACTTTCATGCTATCATGGGGTACTGTACCTGGCAAGTTGAATTTTACCTTGACCTTTGAATGACCTTGACTCTCAAGGTCAAATTATTTAATTTTGCTAAAATTGCCATAACTTCTTTATTTATGATTAGATTTGACTGATAATTTGACAAAACAACTCTTAACTGACATACCACAATAGACTCCCCCCACCTTATAAATGACCACCACACCCTTACACTATACCCCCCCTCCCCCCCCCCCCCACCACCACCCAGCCCATTTTATTTTTTATGTTCCCATTCACTATAGTGGGGACATATGGATTTCCCCTGTTGGTCTGTTTCTGCCAACTTTAACATTTTGCAATCACTTTTGCTATATTGAAGAAAGCTACTTCATATTTGGCATGTATGTGTTTTTCATGGAGCTGCACATTTGAGTGGTACTTTCTGATAATGGGTTAAAATGAAAGTGAATATCTGTTAACAGTTGCACTGCATAAGCATGAAACAAATTGCCTGG